>NC_132785.1:8097538-8399483 GCF_048418805.1 Vulpes vulpes
ATGTGTGTGTGTGTGTGTGTGTGTGTGTGTGCATCTCACATCTTATTTATCCTTTCATCTGTCAGTGGACACTTGGGCTGCTTCCGTAATTTGGCTATTATAAATAATGCTGCTATAAACACACAGGGACATGTATCTTTTCAAATTAGTGTTTTTGTATTCTTTGGGTAAATATCCGTTAGCAGAATTACTGGATCATATGGTAATTAAATTTAAATGTTCTTTTCTATTTTTGATTTTTTGGAGGAACCTCTATACGGTTTCCATTGTGGCTGCACCAACTTGCATTCCCATGAAAAGTTCATGAGGATTCCTTCTTATCCACATCCCTGCCAACATTTGTTTCTTGTGTTTTTGATTTTAGCCATTCTGACAGGTGTGAGGTGATGTCACATTGTGGTTTTGATTTGCATTTCCCTGATGATCAGTGATGTTGAGCATCTTTTCATGTGTGTGTTGGCCACCTGGTTGTCTTCTTTGGAGACGTCTGTTCATATCTTCTGCCTATTTTATATTGGAGTATTTGGTTTTTGCTGTTGAATTGGATAAGCCCTTTATAGATTTTTTATAGTAACTCTATCGAATATGTCATTTGCAAATTCAATGGGCTTTCTGTTTTGTTGATGGTTTCCTTTGTTCTGTAGAAGCTTTTAAAAAAATTTGGTATAGTCCCAATAGTTTATTTTTGGTTTTGTTTCCCTTGCCTCAAGAGGCATATTTAGAAAAATGTTGCTATGGCCAATGTCCAAGAAATTACTGCCTGTGTTCTCTTCTAGGACTTTTATGGTTTCAAATCTCACATTTAGGTCCTTAATCCATTTTGAGTTTATTTTTGTGTATGGTGTCCAGTTTCATTGTTTTGCAAGTAGTTGTCCAGTTTTCCCAACATCATTTGTTGAAGAGACTTTTTCCCACTGCATGTTTATGCATCCTTTGTTGAAGATTAATTGATTATATAATTGTGGGTTTACTTCTGGGATCTCTATTCTGTTCTGTTGATCTGCATGTCTATTTCTGTGCCAGTACCCTACTGTTTTGATCACTACAGCTTTGTAGTATATCTTGGAATCTGAGATTGCAATACTGCCAGTTTTGTATTTCTTTTTTCAGGATCACTTTGACTATTTGAGATCTTCTGTGGTTCCCTACAAATTTTAGGATTATTTGTTTTAACGTTAATTACCTTTTTTTTGTTGTTCTTAATTACCCTTTTAACTGCATTCCTCAAATTTTGCTATATGTTTTTGTTATTGTTTCAAATTTTTTATATGATTTCTCCATCAAGCCATGAATTACTAAGAAGTGTATTTTTAACTTCCTAAATACACGGACTTGAAGAAATCCTCCTCTCTCTGATTTCTAATTTAATATTATTGAGATCAGAGAATGCAGATTATGATAGGGCTCTTTGAAATTTATTGAGACTTTCCTTTGTGGTCAGTTTTTTAAGATAGTCCATGTATACTTGAATAGAATGCTTATTCTCTATATTCTATAAATGTACATTAATATATTGACTATTAATTGTGTTCTTTGAATATCCCATGCACTTTCTGATTCTTTGCTTACTTGATCTTTAAATTACTGATAGAGGTGTGTTAAAACCTATAACTATGATGATGGTTGATTTGTCAATTTCTCCTTTTCATTCTATAATTTTTGTTGTATGTATTTGAAGGTACATGTATTTGAATGTACATGCATGTATTTCATGTATATGGATTTAGTATTTTTACATCTTTCTGGAGAACTACATTTTTATTAATATGTAGAAGCCCTCTCCACCTTAAATTTTTTCCCCTTAAAGATTATTTTTTGTCTGATATTATTATAACTATATCAGATTTCTTTTGGTTAATACATACTTTTTCTATATTTTAATTTTTCTGCAGTTTATTTTCAGATGTCCCTTTTGTAAATTTCATTTGAGATATGCCTTAAAGAATATATAGTTTCACATTCTTTGTCTTTTAGTTGGGCAATTGAGTCCACTTATGTATATTTTGATCCACTTCATCCATCTTCTTTTGTGAGTTTTGTTGGCCAAATCTATTTTGTGCAGTAAGAACTTTAAGCTTTTCCCTTTTAGGTAACTGGAAATTATCAAAGTGTCTATTAAATACAATTTAGTATATATACACAGATACATGCCTCATAGGAAGTAGGTTATTTTTACCTTCATTTTACATCTGAGGAAATGGAGCCAGACTGGTTAATTGTCAGCCTTTAGGTCTATTATGTGACTATTATGTGACTAAATTTGAACCCAGATCTAGAATTGGACCCCAAGTCCACCATTTTTTTCATGCTTCCATCTTGTCTTCAGGATAGAGAGGTTCTGTTACCTACAATGGAACTACAGATGGCAGTAAAGATCAAAGGGGGAAGAGGAATTCCAGGAGAAGCTGGTGGGGTGTGTTGAGCTCAGAACTTTTATCGTTTTTAAAGGAAGTTGAATAAAGGTTTGAAAGTGAATGATGTTTTGCTTTGTATCTTAGTTCTTTGAAGAGATGTATTCATTAGAAAGTGATGATGTTTGCTGCAATAAAAGTGATTTTTAAACACAGGGTCATTTTGTTTATTAGTCATGATCTTTTATCTATGATAAAATGAAAATTTTATAAAACCATACTTTGGAACAGAAATGAATGGTGATTTTTGTCAGCTCTTTTGGTAACTGAAGAGAATGAAGATTATTGTTGAACAATTCTGACAATGAGAAGACCTAACCCCAAGTCTATTTTAATGATTCAGAAAGATCAAAGCATAGAATTTCTCTCTGTTAAATTATTCTGTTTTATTGTTCAATAATTTGCTTGGCAAAAATTTCTTGAGAATCTTCTTAGGGTCCTGAAGCTAGTTTTGGCAATAAGATTAGGATTTGAGAGGAAACAATGGTTTGGTTAAATAAAACTTTGATCATTAATTGTCTAAAGTAATAGAGATCATGTGATTAAGGGGCAGGGAAGGGATTGGAACTGTTTAGGGGGGATTAATGAATCTGTAAATGGAAACAGACTGATTTTCTTTATGGATTCTATGAAATCTCAAGATAATTGTTTTTTTCATATTAGATCACAGCAGCAGCTTTCTAGACCCAGTGCCAGATCCCCTTGTCCAAATTGCAGCCCCTTCACAGTGATGTGGAGTTCTGATAAGAGCTCTAAGTAGCTTGAACATACTGTGGGAATTATGTTGAAGCTGGCTTCAGAATCCCTGTTTTGCAGGCTGAGGTCACTGATATTTTTGAGAGTATGCTGCAAAATTCATTTTCAAAGGAAATATACTTATTCTAAAAGAAAAAGCCTTTTACATGAACAAAATCTAGTTCTAGATCTTAAATTTGTTTGAACATTAACAAAGGCTGAATTTCACTTTGATTCACTGATATTCTAAGTCACCAAAACAGGATGATGATTGTTGATGCCCCTTTCCTTCTGCTGTAGGATCACCTCTACGTTGTATTAATATAGGAAGTGCAGGTGGTCTATGAGATGTACCAATAGTTAAAAGTTATGATAGTAGACTTTTAACTGATCCCTCATGTCTATTCTTATTCTGTACAATTTATACAGATATTGCTATTGAAATAATTTTTTAAAGCCATTTGAAAGTTATGGATAAAGGTACTGCCTCTGTCACTTGGGTTAAAAGCTATTCCCAGTCCAGTCACAACCTGCCATTCTCATCTCACCTCTAATCCTTTATCACCACCTCTACACACACACACACACACACACACACACACAGTTTTGATCACAACAGGGTATTTGTTCTTTTCTTTGTACATGCTATTCATACTGCCTGAAATACTCTACCATTATAATCTCAAGACCCATATTAAATATCATTGGTCTTTGAAGCCATACTGTACCTGCCTTCCATAGTTGTTCCCTCCCTCCTCTGTGATCCCAAAGCATACTATAAATTCATCATTTTATGGGCTTTACCAATCACAGTCTAGTAATCCATAAACTATAGCACTATAGCACATTGCCATTCAGGGAAAGCCCACAGAGAGTAGCTGCGCAGGGATTAACTTCATTCTGCAAGTTTACTACCGTTGTTCTTGTAACTTCTCACCTTGCTCCTTGTTAGCTCTAGGGCAGAAAAATACACTTGCTGGCAGTATACCTTAGACTTAAGTAAATAATGGAGCATGTAAAAGAGGCTAGTACTAAGAAATGACAGCAAGGAGACTAGGGGGGATTTCTGTGATCCCATGGTGGGTTGTCTGAGCCCACCCTGCTCGAGTGACCATCTGTATCTGAGGGATGCACAGAAAATAGGGATAAGCAAATCAAAGATTACCAATAGAACACATTCTGCTTATATCTAAGAAACCTAGGATTAAGTTAAGCATGTGAAAAAGAAAAATAACCTTCTCTAAGTGCTGATATTTCTGTAAAACTAGTATTAGTCATACATTTCTATTTTAATATAATGGTAAGAAATATAAATGCATGTTTGTGCTGAGGTATTATAAAAAATAGTTCAGGTTTTACTTATAATTTGGAAAAGTGTAATAATCTGTTAACCTCAACTTTAGAAAGATGGGCTATTCAAGGCTATAGACTAGTCTGGTAATACTAGTTAACAGTTGCCATTTATTCAGTGCCTGTTAAATCCCAAGCACTGTGAGGGATGCCTCACAACTATATTTTACTTTTGCATGTTTAGTTTAATCCACACAAAATACTTTTAGACTAGGTACACTCATATCTATTTTATAGAATAGACAACTGATGCCCTGAGAAATTGAATAACTTGCTCCGTGTCACCCATTTTGTGAGTAGAGTCTGAATTAGAATTCCAGTCTTTCTGCCTCCAAAGCACATGCTCTTTTTGTCGTACAAGGCTGCCTCACAAGGTAACTTTTGAGGAATAATATCTATGAAGAAATAGTTTCTCAGAGACTTGACCTGCAAACTAACACCTATAACTCAATAGCAGACAATTCCACCAGTTAAGAGAAATATATTTAAGAAATCAATTTGGGGGGTGCCTGCATGGCTCAGTCAGTTAACTATCTGCCTTTGGCTCTGGTCATGATCCTATAGGGTCCTGGGATCAAGCCCCATGTCGGGCTCCTTGCTCAGTGAGGACCTGCTTCTCCCACTGCCTCTGCTTATGCTCTCTCTCTCTCTCTCTCTCTCATTCAAATACATGAATAAAATCTTAAAAAAAAAAAGAAATAAATTTGGCATCCAAAAAATATGCCTACCACGTACAATGACTACAAAAATACTTGAAATAAGTGATCAGATATGGTTTATCTCTTGAGGGTTTTCCATCACTGTCCAACCCAACATGAGACCTTCTGACAAGATCTCCATGGACACCAACCATGTAAAGGTTGTGACCTACAACCCCATTTGTCCATGGCCCTGTCCCACACTCATTCTTCTCTGTGCTTCTCTTGGCTTCCTATTTACCTGACCCTGTGTCTGGTCACAGTATCCGTACAGTCTTCCTCACTGTGTTCTCTGTATTACACAGGCCTCTCTCTTCTGACCCTTAACAAAATTCTGGCCTCTGATCTGACACTGCAGAGCTGGATGGCCTTGATCCTCTAGGATGCTGTTTCTCTGGGAGTGGTTTGGAGACCACTTCTATACAGATTACGTTGGGGGAAGGCTTGTAGAATATCTGAACTGACTGAATCAAGACCTCTGGGGAGTGGGTCCTGCAGTCTGCACTTTAACAGGCTTTCTCATTGATTCTTATGTGACCAATGCCTTACGAGTACTGCCCTGCATTTCGTGTGACCCCTAGGGGTCCCTACCTCTGCAGTGACTTTCCCACATGTGAGAGCTCACTGGTCTGACCCAAATATACTATTTCTTTGTTCCATTCATGTGTTTAACTAGGAGCTGTTTACAGTCACTGAGAGTGACTGCCTGCCCTTTGCAATCACAAATGTAATGTTCTCTTTACTTCACATATAACCTAGTTTCCCCAAAGCCTCATTTGTTTGTGGGTACAAATAAAGCCACTTAATGTTTATAACCCAAATTTCACCGACTCATGCCTGTACCTACATAATACAAAACCTCAATTCCCTGCAAAATTCTCTCCCAGTATTTCTGGGAGGTCTTGGAAGGTGCCTCACAGGTGCTCTCAGTCCCACTTCTCCTCTGTACTGTACTGCTTGCTGATGTGTGTTGCTTTTGGAGTCATTTTGTCTATGCTTCTCCATGACTCCAAGACTGACGGCCCCCCTGCAGATGCTGATCCGCATGACCAGGACTAGGTGCTCTAGCTGCAAATCCTCAGGGAGCTGAGAGTGGTGCTGTGTTCCCAGGCATCCTAATGGGGATGGAGCCACTCAGAGCTAGACGTACAAGTGGGGAGGATGCTGTTCGCTCTGACTGTGTTGTATTTTTTTCTATTTAAGCAACACTGCTACTTCCCTGGGTCCCCAAAGTCCCTTGTGGAACTATTTCACTTAATTTGGACATGCAGCACTCCTCTCTTCAACATCCCAGGCAAACAAATACTTGCCTGTATTTCCATCCACTTCCCCTGGGTGCCCACAAATAAACCATATACCTTACAACCTCTGTGAAACATCTACTCCTCATAGTTCATCACATGCTCAGCCATGTCTGAATCTCTGAAGCTCCTTTAAACTTAGATTGGGACTCTTCTCCTCCCAACCCATGGCACATGTGTGGTAAGTTTTGGATTCCGACGGGCCCAGTTTGAGAGCTACTAAAGAAACCCCCTTGGGAAGAAGCTTAAACAAACTAAAATGTAGGATAGGCTGTCAGAGTGAGAGGGCCCAAGTAGTACTGATCTGGGCAATTTATTTTTCTTTAAAAGAGGACATCTGATATATAATTGCAGAATATGAAAGCAAAGGGAGAAGCAGAGAACTGAACCACATGAAGGATTCAGCATTCTAAATGGAACACATCCTCCCCTACCTTCCTCCTACTTTACCGTATAGAGCCAGCTGTCACCAGAAGCTGTTTCCAAACCAATTACCATTCCCTTATCAGAAAGGAGGATAAAATCTTAACAAAGGAACAGATGATCGGATGCCATTGGTTCTTCTGACTCTGGAACTGCTTTAGAAAGGAAGTTGCATCTTTGCAGAATTATTATTATCAATCAGCCTTTATTGCTTCAGCTTTCTTTATTGCATTCTAACACACAAAGTAATGAAAACATATAATAAAGAGAATAAAACACGTAATGCATCACTGTGCAGATATTGCAATCATAGCAAATCCAATGTAAATGCCCTACAGGGAATACTTGAGCCTTCCAATACATTGCTAACAGTTTGCATGATACTACATCACATTATTTATCTACTAAACCTGTCATGGTCTGCTAAATATCGTGCCAGCATCAACCCCAAATAGTACTACTCCTTCCCATCCTCCAAACGGAAGGCATATTTCTTTGCTGTCACTGGTTTTAATGTTTGCAAAGAGTAGCTCCAGCTCCTGAATAATTAATGCATAACGATTACTAAGCCACGGGTAGTTTACTATTCTAGCCCCTCTGGTCTTTGCAATGTTGCTTGCTTTAATATGCACTTCGAATTGGAACCAAGAGGTAGTAAAAGTCATTAAGACGGCATGAAGCTAAGTCAATAATGATTTACAGAGTTTGGATGCATTCCTGGGTTTTTCATTCTTGGCTCTCAAGCCCCATCTGCTGCTCATGTTCTGACTTGGTCTTCCTTTTGCAAATGCTTCTCTGATGACAGGGTTTCCACTTGGTTTTATTCTGATTTAAAAAGAGTTGACTCTCAAGAGTTCAGGTCAAGTACACGCTTCCCCAGTGGTATTTCCAACTCTAGAAGAAAATTGGTTATGACTAAATATATTTGGAATACTTGGGTCAAATATGTGCATGTCCGGAAAGGTCATGATCTCAAATGGTATGACACCTAGTAAATACTAAATAATAATACTTGCAAGGATGATTTACCTTTTGGAAGGGTCTTAAACACTAGCTAGGAGGACTTTTAAAAGAAGTAGTAGGACCTTTCTCCTGGTAAGAATGGCAGAGTACTAATGTGAAGACTAACTCTTCTGTGCACTGCTTCTGATTTCTGCTCAATGGCATTCCCGCAGATCAACTCAGACTTTAGTAATTCTGGTATGTTGTAAACTGTTCCATCTCAAAGGGCAGAGATGGGCCACTTTAGTGGATTTGCCTTTGAGCTGAAATGATCCAATGCTCCAGGAATATCTTTTTAAAATTTATTTATTTATTTATTTATTTATTTATTTATTTATTTGAGAGAGAGAGAGAGAGAGAGAGAGAAAGTATGCACACAGAGAGAAAGGGAGAAGCAGGCTCACCACTGAGCAGGGAGCCCAATGTGGGGCTGGATCTCTGGGCTTATGACCTAAGCCAAAGACAAATGCTTAATAGACTGAGCCACCCAAGCATCCTGCACCAGCAATATCTAATGAGAAGACATGACTGTAACAGGGCAAATTCCCCTTGGATAGGCATTAGAAAGAGAACTGGTTGCTTCTGAAGGACAATGACTCATAGTTTGTTCTCTGTGATGCTGGTTTAGGGCTAAACATACAATATACTATAGAAATTTGACCAAAATATTTGTGAGATGGTGGTGTAGAAAAGAATATGTTGTAAACACCATGCCACATTAACCAAATGGAGAGCTACTTGCAGCTTGGTGGCTTAGTGTTTTTCTTTTGTAGAATATTAAGCCATTTCCCTTTCTTTTGGGCTTTCTCAAATGTCATCATCAAATGACATTTTTTAAAACATTTTAGAAATAAATGTATACGTGACTTGAGTATGGTTCTGTAGATTGAAAAGATAACAGAATTTTCTGATAGTAGGATGTATTGTTAATTTTTTGATGTGGTTTGGAAAATATCTTTGACTAAATGGACCCTGGTGACCTATGTGTTAGCTTAAATCTAAAAGGTCAAACTTCCTATTTCGTCCTCACCCAGTCTTATGTACTGTAATTGGTGCTTTGCCCTTTCCAGCTCTTAAATTGTTGCTAGGTCTAGCACTGGCTTAAATGGATGGGACCTTTATCATTGATAGAGTAAATAGAAGTGAGGCTAAATATATGCTTTGCTCTGTGATGGCAACTGGTTTGCTAATGAATCATTTGTTAGAGAAGAATGAGGTAAAAGAGAAATATCTGCAGGGATGACCAAAGGAACCTCTACAGAATGGTGTATGATTAAATGACAGATTGAATAGAAAAATCTCTGAGTACTTTGGAGAAATAGAAGACAGTGACTACAAATCAGCATCACTTTTCATGATGGATTCTTAGTAGAAGAACCATGTTGAGTCAGGCTCCTCCATAGCTCATGATGTGCAGTGGGACCATTGGATGCATTCTTGGTCTAATTGGTTCATTGCTTACTGCCCTAGTGAAAAGGGGTGGTGGTGAGAAGAGTCAGGGAATCCCATAGGAGTCCACAAAATACTTCGACTCAGTCCTATGGACTCTCCTTACTCCATCGCCCCATCCCTCCAGATGTCAGAGTCCCATCTTCTGTTCCATATGCTTGTGATTACTCCTGTGAGTGACCGAAGCCATTGAACGTGGTGGGGAGGTGACTTTCCATAACAGATATGTTGAATGGAACTGTATAAAGGCCAAATGAACTTCACTGGTGCTTGTCAATTGATGGGTCACACTCAGACTGCTGTGCTCTGAGCACTGGCTCTGCCACCATAAGCTCCTAGGTGGTAAATCTGAGTAGCTTCTCAGTGGTCCTCTATTCCTGTTTATGAGATCTCTTCTCTCTCCATCTTGCTGGGCGTGAATTTGTTTCCTGGACTGAGTGACATGGGGGCACCAAAGATCCCATTTTTTCCAAATTTGTACCTTCTTGTACCTGCATTTCAGCTTGTCAAATATGAGTAAAATATTTGACTCCATTCTTCTCTTCTCTGCTATTGTATTCCTAAGGCCGTAAGTAATTCATAGTGTCTCACTTAAGTTGGGGGAGACACTTGTGGAACATAGGAAGAAATTCCAAGGATGGAGAAAGTTGATGTGGGAAGGAGATTGAACATGACTAAAACTTACAAAAATATTATCTTGCCATATTTATTTTCAGAAATGAAAATTTCTTGAAGTGTATGGGACCATGGATAAGTAATTTAACTTCTCTGGGGTTCCCCATGTTTCATTTTTAACAGATATAAAAATTGCATGTAATTCCTAACTTTGAGTGTATTGAAGGATATAAAGTACTTCATCTAGTACTGAGCATGTCACATAAAGATATGTTCAATGTGAAAGAGCCACTTTTACCACTCTAGAAGTCTGAAAAGCTAATATACCTTCCAAAAGCTCCTTGCTATAGCGAGGGACTGGGTCATGTTCTCAGCATTCCCAGCCATGTGAAACAGGGAAACAGATTTGGGATTTAAAGTCAGAGGATCTGCATTTGGATTCTGAATGAACCTCTTTTTAAATTTTTAAATTTTTAAAAAATTTTTTGGATGAACCTCTTATTACTATTTGACTTTAGGCCTGTTACTCAATGCAGTGGTTTCCTTTGCTAAACAAATTACCACACCTCTGTGGCTTCAAATAACAGAAATGTATTCTTCTATGGTTCTGGAAGCTTAAAGTTTAAAATCAGTTCCACTGGCTCCAAATCAAAGTGTCAAGTAGCTGTACCTCTTTGAAGGCTATAGGGGACAATCCATTCCTTGCCTCTTTTAGCTTCTGGTGGCTGCTAATAATTCTTGGTTTGTGGCTGCATCACACCAGTCTCTGCCTCTGTGGTCACATTCCTTTCTTGTGTGTGTGTGTGTGTGCACATGCTTGTGTTTGAAATCTTTCTCTAGAGACTTCCTTGTAAGAACCCTTGTGATTACATTTAGGGCTCACTGGATAATCCAAAATAATCTCTCCATCTCAAAATCCTTAATCCTATCTGCAAAGATCCTTTCTCCTTATAAGGTAGTATTTATAGGTTCCAGTAATTAGGACCTATTATTCTTGAAAGGTCATTATTCCGCCTGTGACCCCTGACTTCTCTTAGCCTTAACTGTTTTCACCTGTAAATATAGTTGGGAATAATAGTACCAAACTCACAGGTTATTGTGTGGATTAATCCAATAACATGTGAAAATGACTTGTTTACGCTAATGGGTGATACAATAGCTGCTGCGAGATCATTGAACAACCATTTGGATTCTCACAGCTGCAGTATGCATCCTACAGTCCTATGGCAAGATGCAACATGCAGCCTGTGTTTTCTCAAATGGTGTTAGAATCCTCTAAAATTGAAAATCATAGGAAGTTGTCAGTTTTTGTTTAGTTCAAACACTATAAGCCTGGTCTTTGCTGGACACTCTCCTGAAGATGGGAATTACAAGGATGAAAAGTATTTTGAGGAATTCTATTCCTGATCTATTCCATGTGGGGTGCACAGGCACACAAGCCTGGGGACACAGTGGTAGGTGGCATGAGACAGCATGGTGTGAGAGTGCTATGCTAAGGAGGGGCATGGAGGAGACTGGCTGCTTAATCTTTGTGGGCGCTAGTACTGGGGAAGTTCCCCTGGTCTGCAGGCCTGAACCGCCCTAGTGGCTTTGTCTTTGCAAATTGAACAGATCACTCTTATACCCTTTGGCTCTCAAATCTGGGGATGAAATAAGTGACCACATTGTAGAATGAGATAAAAACACAGACTTTGCTGCTTGATTCTTCTCCAAGGCTCAAAGGTCATGAAGAGCTGTATCAAGGGGATGCTATCGATTTAGCACAAAGATCCCAGGAAGGCTCTTAGGCCTTTTCTCCCACTTCCCAATCTAAACATGCCTGAATCTTTAATAATCAAACCAAATAAATTATGAAATACCCAGTGACAGCTGGTGGGTTTGATGGAGCTGGCCCTGAAAATAGATTTGTAATTCTGTCGTGTTGATGGGGAAGAAGATGTTGATCAGCATGTTCCTAATTCATTATCATGCTAGCAAGGGCTGCTGCCTTGCGATTTCCTATCAGATCCCTTGTTGAGCCTGCAGTGGAGGGAGACGTGGGAATGTGTCATTCATACCTATTGGGAATAAATGTTGTTTTCTCTTCCAAATGTATTGTTTCAGCACTCTAGGTAATTATTATATGAGAGCTAACAATTGTAGTTCCAGTTTCAGAGAACTGATAATTTATGAGGATCCTATTTGGAGAGACAGGGCATATTTATCAAAAGATAACAATTCCTAGTAGCATATTCCAGAGTAGCAAATGAGTGGCTCAGACAAGGAGTTTTAAAGACATTTGGAAGAGAGTGGTGTTTGGGGAAATGGTTCCAATGCTGAGCTTTAGAGTGTTGGCAGTTAGGAGGCAGTTAGGAAGGGCTTTCAGGGACATAGAAAGAGTGGCACTCAAAAGGGACATGGGCAGGAATGTGCTGATGTGCTTTGGGGACAGAATTTATATCCATGTTGATGAAGTAGTATGATTAAAGCCACATGATTGTAAAATAAGTCTGAATAGAGAATTGCAGTCCAGATTCATTCATTCATTCATTCATTCATTCATTCATTCATTCATTCATTTATTCATTCACTCACTTATCAACTACTTTTTAAGAGCATGCTATGTGCCGGCCTTGACCCTGAAGTATAGATACTTGTATTTTATCATGTTGGCAATGAGAAACTAGGAAGGCTCTGGGGCATTAGAGTAAAGTAAAATCATGTAAAATCATGAAGTAAACTAAAAACTATGATTTGGGAAGATTCATCTGGCTGCCTTGCATAGCGTGAATTAGACTGGGGAGATACTGAGAAAGGAGACATGAGCTAAGGAACAATCGCAGCCAATGGACTTGGATAAGAGTGGTAGCAGAAGGAATGGATGCAGGAGATATTATTGGGGAGAAGTGGATATTCTTCTGTTTCCATGACCCTTTGTAGGATAGTGTTGTTTGCTTACATGTTGTTTTCCCACCAGACTGTGAGAGCCTCAAAGACAAAGACCACACCTGATTAATTATGTCTCCACAGCCCTGGACTCTGTGCCTGGCACACTGTAAGTCCTCCACAAGGGTCTGTTGACTTTCTGATTATTCAAAATGGACTGGATATGAGAGATGAGGAGAAAGAAGAGTCGAAGAAGGCTCAAGGTCTCAAATCCAGAAACAGCGGAGGGTTACTCGCTATCAAGGGGAAAAGAGATGGTCAACAGCAATACAGCTACTAAAACATGTTCTGCTGCTTTCATTGGTTGGGCATTTGTGACACTGAGGTGATAGTGAGACAGTAGAACTGACTTAAGTTTCCAGGTTACATTTAAAAAAAGAAACAAAGGGGCAAGGTTCTAAGAGAGTATTTTGAAATCTTGGGTAGGAGAGGGATGGGGAGTAAGTATAGTTTGTAATAGCATATTCTTTATTCCCACATCTGATCTGATTTTATACTTTGGAACAATACAAGTTATAGAAAGGAACTTAAATATTTGCTTATCAACTGGCAAATGAATTTCAAAAGATTAATATACTTTGATAAAAAGCACTTTTCCTAACACCTTTAAAGTCATACCACATAGATCTGGATCATCCTCTTGGAAGATGGCTTGGCAGGCAAGCATATAAAACCTTTATCCCAGTTTTAAGATTTTACATACAAAAAAATGAATAACTTGGTGCCCATTTGAATAATTCAGTCAAGTAATTGAACCAGTGAAGACATATATGGGGCAGAAAGTATAAGTCTCCATCACAGCCTTCCATATAATTTAGGGTACCTGGGTGGCTCAGTTGGTTAAATGACTGACTCCTGATTTCAGCTCAGGTCATGATCTTAGGATCTGAGATCAAACCGTGGTGTCAACTTCATGTTAGGTGTGGAGCCTGCTTGGGATTCTCTCTCTCTCCTTCTTCCTGTCTCCCCCTGCCCTGGCAGGTGTTTGCACTCTCTCTCTCTCTAAAAAAAATCAAATTTCATTATATCCAGCTATTGATAAAAGTCTGATTTTTTTCTAAAAAAATAAAATAAAAATAAAAATCAGATAAAAGTCTTTTTTTTCCTCATACACACACACAGACACATACACAGAGGAATTTATTTTTACATGTAAGTAAGGTCATGCTATACATATTTGTTTTGAGATGTCTTTTTTCTTTAACATCTATGATCTTTGATGTCCATACATATAAACCAGCCTTGTACTTTTAATAGTTGTATAGCATTCATTGTAATAATAACAGTTAATATTATTTAGGCATTTACTATAAGTCAGCATGTATGCTAAGCATTTAATATGATAATCTCATTTACACTTCCGCCAATCCTAAGGGGTGGATATTTTTATTATCTTCACTTTGGAGATGAGAAAAATATGAGATTGGGTAAATTTTCCAAGGCCACAAGGTTAGCAGTTATCAGAGACAAAATTTTATCCTAGGCAATCTAGTTTTAAAGTTTTTATTCTATAGTACTCTTTAATGGATCTACCATAATTTATTTAAATAATCACCATTAATGGACTCTTAAGATGTTTTCATTTTTTCAACTCATTCATTTATTCATTGAGCAAGTATTTTTTGAGTGCCCACACCTACCATACATTAGTTTTTTTTATTTTTAAAGATTTTAAAAATTTATCTATTCATGAGAGACAGAGACAGAGAGAGAGAGAGAGAGAGAGAGAGAGAGCAGCAGATACACAGGCAGAGGGAGAAGCAGGCTCCATGCAGGGAGCCTGATATGGGACTCGATCCTGGGTTTCCAGGATCAGGCCCTGGGCTGAAGCCTGCGCTAAACCGCTGAGCCACCCGGGCTGCCCTACACATTAGTTAAGATTCAACAGTAAACAAACTAAACAAAAATTCCTGCCCTCATAGAGTCTACTGGAGCAGATAGACAAAAAAAAAGTAAATATGTATAATACAGAAATAATAAATACAGCAGTAAGGAGAGATAGGAAGTTTTATGGGTAGAGAGTTGGAATTTTAGATAGTATGCAGGGAAGGCCTTTTTGAGAAGATAACATTTGAGCAAAGACCTGAAGGAAGCAGGAGCACCAGTCTTGTCAATATCTGGGGGAAGAACATTCAAGGCAGAGGGAAAAGAATGAACAAAGGCTTTGAGAAACAGTAAGGAGGCCAGTGTGGCTGGAGTAGAGTGAACAAGGGGAATAGTCATAGAAGACAATGTTAAAGAGGCATACATGCCAGGTTATGTAGTGAATTCTGGGTGAGTTGGAAAGTTATTAAAATTTTGAGCAGAGGGGATCCCTGGGTGGCACAGCGGTTTGGCGCCTGACTTTGGCCCAGGGCGCGATCCTGGAGACCCGGGATCGAATCCCACATCAGGCTCCCGGTGCATGGAGCCTGCTTCTCCCTCTGCCTGTGTCTCTGCCTCTCTTTCTCTCTGTATGACTATCATAAATAAATAAAATAAAATAAAAATTTATTAAAAAAAATTTTGAGCAGAGAAGGGACAGGATTTCACATTTTAAGACCATCAAACTATTGAGTATAGACTGAGGGAGATAAGGGCAGACCAGGCTCTTGCCATCATCTAGGCAAGAGAGGATGATGACTTGGACAGTGCTGGCAGTGATGAAGTGGTTGAATTTTGGGAACATTTTGAGAGTACAACCAACGAGATCAGATGTAGCATGTGAACATAGAAGAATCAAGGGTGACTCCATTGTTCTTTACTTAAGCAATGAGATATATTAAATATGAAGAATCTGTTAGAGGTCTACAGGGAGATAGCAAGTAGAGAGTTGCAGATAGAGTTCTGGAATTCATAGAAGTCCAGACTGGATTATAAATTTAAGAGTTGTCAATATACAAGTGATATTTAAGGCTAGGTGCTCAAGGAAAATCACCTAGGGAGTAAGCAAAGATAGAGACAAGGGTCAAGAATGAAGTCCTGGGTTGTGCGAACCTTACAAAAAGGCTGCAATCAACACTCTTATATGTATTCTTTGCAGACATATGAAGTTATTTATTTCAGGATGTTTCTGTAGAAGGATCAAAGGTCCTTTAATTAAAAAATTAAATGTAAAAATTTTTGATTTTGGGAGTCACTCATAAACCGACCCCTGTATCCGTCTGTATTCTCAGTCGGAAGCAACAAAAGTCCAGACTGCCTTAAGCAAATAGTTTTCCTACACATTTCCTTCCACTAAGGAAGTGTAGGGGGCAAGTACTAACTAAAGGCTGGAGTAGTAGGCTTCAAAAATGAATGGAAACCAAGGGAACCCTATGCACTGGGCAGCAGGAAGGGCTTCATCAAGATGGTAGTGTGGCCAGTGTCTACATGGCAGAGAGATGTGGTGCTGAATATGGCTTTGACCATTGCACCATTCAATGAAATTGAATCTTGTCACCATAAATCAGAAGTCAGCAACTACAGTCCCCTTGTCAAATCCAGCTGTCCACGTATTTTCATTAAGTACAAGTACCACCCATTTATTTACATATTGCTTATGGCTGCTCTCATATTACAATGGCAGAGTTAAGTCATGGCAGTAGAGAATCTGTGGAAGACAAGGCCAAAATTATTTACTCTCTGGCCCTTGACAGAAATTTGCTGACCTGAGCAGTAAATGAAATTCAACACTCAGTTGGCTAGGTCTGCCATAGCAAGGTACTCAGACTGGTGGCTTAAAGAACAAATTTATTTTCTCACAGTTCTGGAGGTTAGAAGTCCAAGGTCAAGGTGTCAACAGGAATGTTTCATCCTGAGGCCTCTCTTCTTGACTTGTAGATGGCTGCCTTCCCACGGTGTATTCACATGGTCCTTCCTCTGTGCATGTCTGTGTCCTAATTTTCTCTTTGTAGGAGGACACCAGTTATATTATATTATGGCCCACTCCAATGACCTCATTTTACTTTGCCTTCTTCTTTATTTTTTTTTAAGATTTTATTTATTTATTTGAGAGAGAGAGAGAGAAAGAGGGCTTGAACAGAAGGAAGGAGGCAGAAGAAGAAGGAGAAGCAGACTCCTCGCTGAGCAGGGAGCTGGATGTGGGGCTCCAACCCATGATCCCCAGATCATGACCTGAGCCGAAGACAGACTTTTAATTGACTGAGCCACACAGATGCCCCTTTGTTTACCTCTCTAAAGATCCTATCTTCAAATATGGTTACATTCTGAGGTACAGTTGTGGCTAGCACTTTGTTTCAAAATTTTCTTAGCTACTCCTTTTCTCTCCCCTTCAATAAACATTCAAATAATCATATTAAATGGAAACGAGCTAGGGGTGGTGGAAGGGGAGGGGAGAGGGGGTGGGGGGGAATGGGTGACGGGCACTGAGGGGGACACTTGATGGGATGAGCACTGGGTGTTATTTTGTATGTTGGTAAATTGAACACCAATAAAAATTAATTTATTAAAAAAAACTCTTTGTAATGCTTCCTGGGATTTTTATTGGGATTGCATGGAATTTGTAGATTAATTTAGGAAGAATAGATGCCATCATCATATTGAATTGTCTCAGTGAGGAGTATTGCATGTCTCTTAATTTTTTCAAGAATTCTTGCATATCCTTTAGCAGAATTTTATCTTTTTAAATATGGGTTCATATGGGATGCCTGGGTGGGTCGATAGTTGAACGTCTGCCTTCAGCTCAGGTCCTGATCCCGAGTCTGGGGATCCAGTTCCACATTGGGCTTCCTGCATGGAGCCCACTTTTCCCTCTGCCTATGTCTGCTTCTTTCTCTGTGTCTCTCATGAATAAATAAATAAAATCTTAAAAAAAATAAATACAGGTTTATATACTTTTTGTAATGTTCATTTCTGAGTATTTTATAGAACTCATTGCTATTATGTTTGGGACATTTCGATTACATTTTCTAATTGGTTATTGCTTCTATAGGGGAAAACTACTGTTTTTGTAAGTGTGTCTTTTATTTGGATACCTTACTGACTTTCATAGTTCTAGTTGTTTATTTTTTTGGACTTTCTAGTTGAAAACAGTATTTACTGCATATAAGATAATTTAATCTCTTTATTACATACACACATACTCATGCTCATATGTATTATGTGTACATATAAATGTATATATGGAGAAGGAGAGATGTAGAGCGAAAAGAGAGACAGAACTTATTTATTTTTCCTATCTTTTTGCATTGCCCTGGGCCATGTAATATTAGTTTTGTCCATTATGGAAATATCTTTTGTTTGTAAACATTCATGTATCTTTCTTCCCTTTCATACTTCAGAGAAATACAGACAGGGAACAACAAATATAAAAACCTGAAACGCCTACATTTGAGTATGTTGCTATCTGCAGTTCTAGAAAGCAATAAAAATTGACATAGAAAACCAGGCAATCGATGCCCCAAATAGATGTGTGATAAGTTAATATTTATTAGGGTCTAGATCAGGACTATCTAGTAGAAATTTAAAATACTTTCACATAAAACAGTCTATCCTTTACTAGAACACACAAAAATGAATGGATACACTTCAATAAATTGTTGCTGATTAAGGAAGGAAGGAAAATGGGACTGAGGAGCATTCAGAGGAATGGGTGAATGAATGAATATATATAAAAATTGAAAGACTGCAAAAAAGAAAGAATAGGAGTAGGCCCCCAACAGTTATGCCAACTCATTTTTGCATGTGTTTAGTTGAACATAATCTTTAACAAGCTTGGGATATACTAATGCAAAGCTAAGTTTCCTGAAAATCTGTCAATACTGAATTATTAAGAGACTCTTCCTCAGTAATTGAAGTGATCAGACAATCATTGCTTTGTGGTTTTGATAACTCCATAAGAGGTATAGTTGAATTATAAATATCAGAGAGCCATAGAAGAAGGAGTCAAGTTGTTTTACTTTTACAGAAAGTAACTCTGAGGGGGATGTCTTCAGTCCAAGATAATATGGGGACACCTCTTTGCCCATTTGTTCTCTCCACCAGCCATTTCTTTCTGACACCTGGGAGCCAGGATGGCTCTCTATTTTGAGAGGGATGATATACTATTGGCAAAATCTTTCCTAGAGTCTCTTCTAGGTAGGGTTTCAAAAAAACCATAAAACTCTTAACTATTGGGAACAAACTGAGGGTTACTGGAGGGAAGGTGGGTGGGGGGATGGGGTAAAGGGGTGATGGGTATTAAAGAGGGCACTTGTAATGAGCACTCTCAAAAATGGTTTTTTTTTAATGCAAGTGATGAATCACTAAGTTCTAAAACTAGTAATCATTAAATGTTAACGAACTTGATCTTAAATAAAATCTAAAAAAAAAAATTCAAATAGAAGTGGAGGAAAGAGCTCTATGTTGGGTGGTTGCCATGAGGAAGCCAAGATATTTTTTTTTCCTTTGTTGTATTCTTTTAAACAGCCTGCACTGTTTTTAATCATTCCTCATACTGTTCTAGGCAGGAGTAACTGTCAGATAGCAAAAGATGAACTCAACAGGGTGTAATCATAAAATAACTTTATGTTTCCTCCTGTGGCCCTTTCAAACCATCTCAGTGTGCTTGTTTAAGTCCCATAGATTTTCCAGTAACTCTTAGATTATAAAAAGTCCTCAGTTGCTTCAAGTAGCAGGAATAGTCTCAGTTCAGCAATTTAAGGATGCAGCCCAGTTTCATAATAAAACTCTTGAACTTCATTTGAGATTTGAGACTCTCTCCTCCAGCTTGATACCACTACTTTGAGGTAGGAATCTAAGAGTAGGAGACGTGGGCCATCTCTGTCTATTGTGTTTATGTGTGCTTTGTCTTCACATGCACCCTTCACTGTACCCCACTTTGCTGACTGCCTCCCACCAGAGTTGAAGTCGGGGGCAGGAGAAATAAGTAAGGGAAAGGAAAACCCTTCCCTAACTGAAAAGCATGTCATCTGGCATTGCAGATAATTCCTTTTCATTTTCTACTTTCATAGATCATAGAAAAATAAATTCTTCCAAAGATTTTTTTAATGAAGTGAGCATAACATTGTCACCAAGTACTGAAAAAGTTTACACAAACATAGTCACAAATTTTCATTTTAATAGTAAAATAATTATCCTAACTAAAAAAAAATGAAGCAGAATTCAGTAGTACTTTAGAAAATAATATAGCCTAACTATGTCATATGTATTTGAGTGCTTTGCAGCTGGTTTGGCATAAGAATATACATCATAATATATCTCATCATATTAATATATGTACATTGGGAAAATACTATAATAATAGAGATACCAAACAAGATAGATAATAATATAGATACCAGACAGGCATTTGATAAAATTTAATCTCCATTCTTGATTTAAAAATTCAATTAAATAAGCATTTATAGGTCATTCTTTAACATGATTTTAAAAAATGCCCATATCCATCAACAAAATAGCATCATACATAGTGGAAAAGCTCTAGAAACATTCCCACTAAAGTCAGAAAAAAGAAAAGAATGTCCACTAACACCACTATTATTTGACATTGTTTATACTGAGGTACTAGATGATGTAAGTAGGCAAGAAAAACGCACATTACAAATGAGGAGGTAAAATCTTTGCATATAATGTGAGTTTTATTTTTTTTAATTTTTTCTTATTATTATTTATTTATTGATAGTCATACAGAGAGAGAGAGAGAGAGGCAGAGACACAGGCAGAGGGAGAAGCAGGCTCCATGCACCGGGAGCCCGACGTGGGATTCGATCCCTGGTCTCCAGGATCGCGCCCTGGGCCAAAGGCAGGCGCCAAACCGCTGCGCCACCCAGGGATCCCTAATGTGAGTTTTAAACCCGTGAAACCAAAGATCAATTGAAAAACTACTATAAACAATAAGATAATTTGAGAGATGACTGCTACAAAATTAATAACATAAACAGCTAACTTTTATATGTACTATCAACCATCAATTAGGGACCCCATTTAGAATTGCAGTAATATATTGTGCAGAGCCAGATCCCAATGTCAAGGAGCATGTGCTCAGTGTTTTGTCATGTCTGTGAATTGCAATAAACATGTGACACACCTTAAAACATAAAATAAATAAATAAAATGAAGTTGCAATGAAAAGATGAACTCAAGAAGAAACATACAATGTCTATATAAAGAAAACTCCACAAGACCCCCTAAGAGACATGAAAATGATGACTTGAACAAATGAAAAGGTATGCAAAATTCCTGGAGAGGAAAATGCTATTTCATAAATAATATTTTTCAAGTTAAATGATACATTTAATACAATTCCAATGAAATACTAATAGGGAATCACTGATAGACAAGCTTATGTTTCTCTATTTAAATTTTATTCTTGTTCAATATATATCTATATATGTTTAAAATTTTTAAAAAAGATTTTATTTGTTAGAGATCATGAGTGGGGGAAGAGAGGAATAGGGAGAGGGAGAAGACAACTCCTCACTGAGCAGGAAGCCCAATGTGGGACTGAATCCCAGGAACCAAAGATCATGACCTGAGCCTAAGGCAGATGCTTAACTGACTGAGCCACCCAGGTCCCCTTATATATATGTATAAGTGGGCTCCGTGTAGGGCTTGAACTCAGGACCCTGAGATTAAGCCCTGAGCTGAGATCAGGAGTCAGAGGCTTAATCAACTGTACCACCCAGGCATCCCTGCCAACATTTCTTTATTGTATAGTAGAACTTTCATCTAGAATCATGTTCTCTCTTCCTAAGCATAATTTTCAGAATTGCCTTTATTGAGAGTTTGTTAGTGGTAAGTTCTCTCCCTCTCTCTCTTTTTCAATTTTTAGAGTCCTGAAAATGAGTTATTTTGATTGTTTTAATGTTTGCTTAGCTAGGTACTGTATTTGCCTGACAGATTTTTATCTTTATCTAGATCATGTCTTCTGATTTCTTCTTGCTATTGAGAATTCACATCTCAGATCAATTGCTACTCTTATGTAGATGATTTATATTTTCTCTTTGACTACTTTTTAAAATGTTCCCTTTGTCTTTTTTTTTTTTTAAGATTTATTTATTTACTTGGGAAAGAGAGAGAGAGAGAGAGAACACATGAATGTGAGGGGAGAGGGGCAGAGGGAGATGGGAGAGAAAGTCTTAGTGATTCTGTGATGAGCACAGAGAATGACCCTGAGATCTCCTCCACCCGCGCAGAAACCAAGTCTGGTGGTTAGCTGACTGAGCCACCCAGGCCCCCTTAAATGTTCCCTTTGTCTTTGATAATCTGCAATTTTACCCTGATGAATTTAGGTGTAGATATCTTTTTTCCTTTCTTGTATAGGACTAGTTATCTTTCCTGAATCTAAGGATCCATATCCTTTATTAATTCTAGAAAGTTCTCATCCATTATTTCCTCAGCTGTTGCCTCTTTCAAATTATTTTTGCTTCTTTTGGAATGTCAGATCTTTTTTTTGTTTTTTTTTGTTTTTTTTTTTTAATGTCAGATCTTTTGTAGACGTTTTCTCAATTTATCCTCCATGTCCCTGATCTTTTTTTCTCTCTTTTTCTTGATACACTACATTCTAAAAAAAAAATCAGTTCTCTATCAAGCACCTTACTTGCCTCTAATCAGCCATGTCTACAGTCTGAGATGATACTGGCTTTTTAAATTTCAGTAATTATAACTATGGAGGGAGATATGGCTAGTTTTCAACTCTTTCTTTTCAATAATATGCAATTACTAGCTCATGTTTTTTTATTTAGTTTTTATCTCCCTAACTTTTAAACACATGTATTTTATTTTCTTCATTTGATTATTCTATTATATGAAACAAGTATGGGTCTAATGGAGCTGTTTATTATTTATGCTTACTCTTGTTCATGGTAGCTTATTTCTTCATATTTAGTAGCTCTTAATCTGTGAAAATCCAAAGAGGTCCAGTTAGACGGTACTTGGATATTGCCTACCTGTGACCATTCAAAGTATTTGTTTCCATGCTGCATTGTTCCCCCTCCCCCGACTTATCCTCCTATTCACTAATTCTTTCTCAAAATGTATAATCATACATTAAACTTATGCAGAGTTAATTTCAGTTGTGTTTTTCAGCTCTAGAATTCTCATTTTAAAAAATGTTGAAGTTCTTTGTTGCAATTCTCAATCTTATTTTTTTTTATCTTCTTGAGCACATTAGGTGTAATTATTTTAGTGTCTGGTAACTATTTTATTATTATTCCCTATTGATCTGCTTACATGACATATTATTTCCCTTTAACTTCGTTCACGTTATCTTGGCTTTGTGTGTGACTGATTATTTTTGGTGGAGCACAATCTTTACTCGTGAAAAAATATAGTAGTAATTTGAGGCATAGGATAATTTAATCTTCCACTAAAAAATATCTACATTTGTTTTTGGCAAGAGACTAGGGGCGTTAGCCATCCCAGACTACCTTGATTCAGTTGCAGAGATTGAGGTGGGTCAACATTGGGCTTCAGTCCCTATAAGCTCTAGTTTATTCATAAGTCATCTTTAGTCTTAGAATATATTCCCTTTGTGGATATATAAGTCCTCCTCTGTGTTAATCCCTGGGCTCTAATAATTGTCTCTTTGCTGCACAAGGCTGTCAAACTGCTTATCTTCTCAGTTGCATCTTTCAATGGTAACAGACACCCCTAGAAGGAAAGCAACTCCAAATATATGTCTCACTTAGTGGGCTTTTCTGTTTTCCGCAGATCTAGTCCTCTAATGCCTCATTGTTTTGTTAGTTTTCTGAATATTTTGAGTATGTACTTGTTATACGTTTCCAACTTTTCAAGTTTTCTTCAGTGGGAGGGTTAGTTCTAATGACATACTCCACCATTATCAAAAGGAGAAGTTCTTTTTTTTTTTTTTAAGATTTTATTTATTTATTCATGAGAGACACATACAGAGAGAGAGAGAGAGAGAGAGAGAGAGAGGCAGAGACACAGGCAGAGGGAGAAGCAGGCTCCCTGTAGGGAGCCCGATGTGGGACTCGATCCCAGGTCTCCAGGATCAGGCCCTGGGCTGAAGGCGGCGCTAAATTGCTGAGTCACCCAGGCTGCTCCTCTTTTTTTTTTTTTTTTTTTTCCGGTTAAAAATCTTTCCTGGGTTTTGTACCAGTTCTCTATCAATATTTATGGCCATCTGATATCGCTAGTCTACTTTTTCTGCTTATGCCAAGCAACTGTTTCCCTTCAGTGCATATTTTTCTGTTTTTCTATGTATAATATATATTATCATTCCCTTAACGGTTGAGTCAGATTGTGAGATTCTTTGTAGAGTTTACAACTAGTAGAAAGGTGATGGAAGGCACAGCAGTGTTACTCTCAGCAGTAAGCCAACAGTAAACAGACCAGAGAAAATCTTTAACCCTCTGCTGAAGCTTAGAGAGGAAGCTTGTTACTGCCAGGTCTCCTCTGGTCACAGTCATAAGGATTGAGAACTGTTTTGCAAGATTCCCTTCTAGTTTCACCGGGATTGGAAGGATATAACTCTATGAGCAAAATAGGTGGTGACTATCCCCAAAAGGACTCACAGGCCTCTACCAGCTAAACTACTTCTGAGAACCATGAAATCTCAGACTTAAATCCTGATATGAAAGAGAAGTAAGTCCTTGACTCTATGGTTACTTCCTTAGCTCTCAGCAGGCCCCTAGAGGGGTGGAGCTTATGGCTAGCTTTCTGACGGGACTTGGATCCTTGGCCTCAGTGGCACCCTTGGCTGCCAGCACTCTGCCCTGGCTTCTCTCTTACTCCAGAGAGGAACTTGTTCTGAAGTCTCTTTCTTCTTAGAGTCCTCCTCTCCTTTGTGAGTCTACTTTTATGGTTCCAGCTCTTTATCTCTCGATGTAAATGAAGAACACTGGATGGATTCTTTTATTTTTTATTTTTTAAAATATTTTATTTATTCATGAGAGACACACAGAGAGACAGACAGACACAGACACACAGGCAGATGGAGAGGCAGGCTTCATGCAAGGAGCCTGATGTGGGACTTGATCCCAGGTCCCCAGGATCACAACCTGGGCTGAAGGCGGTGCTAAACTGCTGGGCCACCGGAGCTGCCCTGGATGGATTCTTTTAGAAGATGGTAGTAATGATAATGGTGATGATGATGGCGGTAGTGATGACAATGATGATAGTGATGATGATGATGATGACAGCATTGATAATGGCAACAATAGCTGGAATGATTTATTGAGCACTTAGTAAATGATAGCCACACCACCATAGGCTTTACGTGTGCTGCTTCATTTAACCTTTTTCAAGAAAATCATATAAAAATGTTTTATTTACCTTTACAACTGAAAACTGAGGCTTAAAGGCTTAAAACTGAGGCTGAAAGGTGAGCTACTTGGGACACATGGGTGGCTCAGTCAAACATCTGTCTGCAGCTCAGGTTGAGATCCTGCGGTCCTGGGATGGAGCTCTGAGCCTGGCACACTGCTCAATGGGGAGGCTGCTTTTCCCTCTCCCTCTACTCCTCACCCTTGTTCATGTTCTCTCTCTCTCTCTTTCTTTGTCTCAAGTGAATAAATAAAATCTTAAAAAGAAAAAAAAGGAAGAAAAATAAGCCATTTGCCTATGGTTCATAGAGTTAGTAGGTAGCAATGCTAGGATTTTAACATGTAGGAGACTCCTCCTTTTATAACTCTGGTACATTTTCTAAATGAAAATTATATACATGTGCTATGATAAATAAATCTTAATTTATATACTTATTTTTATAATAGGCCTGTAAGGACATTTGTAAAACATATTACAAATAAACACTTTTAGTATTATATTTAACCAGCCATTTAAAGACTCAAAGTCTGACATGTAAAGATAATCTTAAAAATTTGGCATCTGTTATTGCAAGACTTTTCATTTCTTCTCTCCCACGAACTAGCTGTAGAAACATGGGAAAATTGCATGATATTTTCTCAACAGACCTATAGTGGTAATGAAAGGGGTAACTTAAATTATCTTTAACTCCTTGAGATGGAAGACTTTTTACATTCTTAAAAGTATCATATAAATCAAAAGACTTTTAAAAACCATTTAAGAAAGTTATTTTGTAAACTCTTTAGTCAAGTAGAACTTCCCCTTTTATTTAGAAATCAAATTGTCATATTTTGCCTATAGGTGGTTTGCTTTAAACAAATATAAATTTTCTTAGATAAAGGTAGATTTTAGATGTTGGGAAAAATGTAGCGGCTTTTCTATCTACCCATTTTATCTCATCAATAGAAACTAATTTGCTTAATTAAATTAAATTAATTAAATAATTAATTTAAAAGGTTTTATTTATTTATTTATGAGAGACACACACATACACACACAGAGGCAGACACACAGGCAGAGGGAGAAGCAGGCTCCATGCAGGGAGCCCGATGCGGGACTCAATCCTGGGTCTCTAGGATCACACCCTGGACTGAAGGCGGCGCTAAAGCACTGAGCCATCCGGGCTGCCCAATTTGTTTAATTTATAACTGAGATATAATTGTCATAAAAACTGTAAGTTTAAGGCATACATGTGTTGATATGATAAACTTACATGTCACAATATGCTTACTACCACAGTGATAGCTAACAGCTGCATCACATTACGTAATTACCCTTTGTGTGTGTGTTTGTGTGTGTATGAGAACATTTAAGATCTAGTCTGTTAGCAACTTTCAAGTATAATATAGTACTGTTAGCTATAAATGCAAAGCTGTGCATTAGATACCCAGAATTCATTCATCTCCTAACTGCAAGTTTGTACTCTTTAGCCATCATTTCCCTAGTTCCTCCATCCCCCAGCTCCTGGTAACCACCATTCTACTCTCTGCTAATAAACTAATTTAGTTTAGCATGGAAATGTGCCCAGCTATAAGTTTTAGTTTATCATCATACATGAAATGGATGAACATGTGGCATAGTACTACTGGCCAGTGAGATATAAAGGATAACATTATAATAACTTTGTATGGTAACAGATGGTAACTAAGACTTATCATTAGGGGTCATTTTGAAATCTGTAAAAATAGAGAATCATTTTGATGTACACCTGATACTGATAGGATATTATATGTCAATTATACTTCAATTAAAAAGAATAATAAAAAATAAAGTTGCCCATCTCCTGTCAAATACATACGTAAAGTGACAGTTTCTGGGAAGTGGTTGCTTTCCTGACTTACATACCTCCTCTTCTTTCTTCCTACGTGGAATGCCAACAGAAGGCTTGCAACCAACTGTAGAAAAAACCACACGCTAAGAGTGGCAGGGCAGAAAGAAAAAAACTTGGTCCATGATGGCTCTAGGGATGGCTTGAATGGTCTACCTCCAAATTTTTCTGTTACATGAGTGAATAAAGCACCATATTTTAAGTCACCAATTGTAGGGTTCTGCTGCCAAAGGAGTTCATAGCTAGCTGGTAAAGCAGGTATAGATTTAAGTCTACAATAGGAGAACAAGATATAGGGGATCCCTGGGTGGCGCAGCGGTTTGGCGCCTGCCTTTGGCCCAGGGCGCGATCCTGGAGACCCGGGATCGAATCCCACGTCGGGTTCCCGGTGCATGGAGCCCGCTTCTCCCTCTGCCTGTGTCTCTGCCTCTCTCTCTCTCTCTGTGACTATCATTAAAAAAAAAAAAAAAAGAGTCAATTTCTAAAAAAAGAGAACAAGATATAAGGTACACATTCCTTTTTGTTCTTAATCAAATTTAATCTACTATGAGTGTCCACTTACATGGTTGGTGGGAAATTCATCCTCAGTCATTTTTGTGATTCCTGTTCTGTCCTCTTAAGAATGCCAGACTTATGAGGTACTTAAAAACACAAAAACAGGGAAAATGCCGGATCTTAGTCCACAGTGTCTATATTCACTGAACATTTATTTATCTATTTTCCAGGCACTGGAGAGAATACACAATGAGAATACACAAAGAGAATACACAATGAAAACACCTATAGTTACAGATGTGTTGCTGGGCACTCAGCTCCAGGCAGACTTGAGGACAACCACCATGCCGAAGATTTGCCCATGAAATTTTGGCCCCTGGTCTCCTGAACAAGGTACAGAGTCCCAGGTTCAGGTATTTTTGAGTCTCCCATCACGGCACTATCTGGTTGCCTCCACTAGGGGAAATGTGTAAAAACCTTGTCCCTATATTCAGTCTTAGGACTCTAAACCTTCTTAGGCTCCCGAAAGCTTCTGCTTTGTCCAGTTTAAACATTTCCTGCAACTCCTCCCTCTATAGAACAGACCCAACTTAATTTTCAAGATAATAGCAAACACATTTGTGCTCTCCCTGTTATACAGATAAGGAAACCGAGGCATGGAAGCAAAAGCTAAAGTCATTCAGCTAATATGTAGCAGAGGATTTGGGTGCAGATGGCCTGGTTTCCTTCCCTGCCCCTAACTACGTATTATGCTACTCTCTGCCTATAACACAAAGGCTTCTCACTTCTGCTCACCCCTGGGTATGGGTAAACATGTTCCAATTGTTAGATATACAATGCCCATCTTCTTTTCCTGGGTATGATGAGGGAAGGGGTATTAACTCTCACTATTTTTCTTAATAACTCCCTCTGTTATATAGCCAATGAAAAAGAATATATTGCTTTAAAAAATACATTAGCTTAAGCTCCTTGTGTCTTAGTTTTCTCATAATAAGTTGGGAACAGTCATTCAACTAGGACTTCGCCTCTATGTTTTACCTCATCAAGAATCAGTGATAGGATTAAGAAGGTATTGTCTAAGAAGGTGTTTGAAATCTTCAAGAAAAAAATGTGATATTATAACTAGAAAATTGATACAACAGCAGGTACCATAACTAGTAAAATGAATTTTAGCTTTGGTATCCCTAGATGCTCCCTATTCAATTCCTAGTAAAATATATTTCAATCTAGAAGAAAATACGGACCCTGCCAACTGTTATTAATGCTCGTTGCCTTTTAATTGAAGTGCACTCCTGGAAAATGTCATATGTATCTGGGGAAATATAATGCATTCAGCATAAGAATAAATCTTTTTTTTGAGTGAGTTACATCCAGGGATTTTTTTTTTTTTTTTTACTTTTCAGTCATTCCACAATCTCTCTGCTTTATCAACTCCTTTTTCTTTGCTAAGCGGTGATGGTAATGCATACATTTGCCTTTTCCAGTAAATCATCCTTTTATAATTTGGCTTTCTTTCAATCTCAGATTCCCATCAGAAGGGTTTTACCTCAAGGCATATTGCAACCAATTTCCCTTGTAATTAATGCCATATCTGCTTCAGAGTCCATTTCAACTCCCAAATGAAAATTGATGAGGCAGCCAACCACAAATAAAGATCACATACCACTGATTAAACTATCAGTCTAGTTTCCAGTCTATCACCTTATAGTGCTGCATCATAACCAGAGGGGGAGTTTTCTGGTCTTTTGCAATGTATATTGCTCATAGTAAGTGTCCATAAATTGCCATTAGCAGACGAGGAGAGGGATTGTATATGACCCCTTTCAAATTCTACCAGAAAGACTAATGATGAAAGAGGTTTGTATTACAGGGACTGAGACTCTACAGCACATGGAGAAAAAAAAAAAAAAAAGAACCAAAAACCCATCTAGACTTGATAAAACAAGCCACAAACTGACAAAAATCTCTGGGAAAAGAAAAACTCATGTAGGTTTTTTTTTTCTCATCCAGGTGGAATGTGGATGGTTGAGCTGCATTATTGCCTAGGGAACATGGAGTCCAAATCCTCTACCCATCAACCTTCAACTCCAGACTTCAGAGTGAGAGTAGGATTGGAGGCTGGTGTTTGAGGTGAGTAGTAGCCAAATGGTCAGAGCAAGAATGTATTCTCTTGTTCATTACATTCATTCATTCAGTAATTCACTCAATGTTTTCCAGGCATTATGGGAACACGTAATGAAAAAGATACCAGCTCAGTTCTGGTGGAGCTGATACTCCAAGGGTGGGTGTAGGGGTGGGGGTGTGTGTGCACATAAATAACCAGATCATTCAATCTATGAGATTAAATGCTAAAAGGGAAGTGAGCATGAGGTACCAATCAGGAATGCAGGTGTGTGTATGTGAGATGGCTCTTCCTGGAAGGGGCCGCTAGAGCTCTCAACAGATGGCCATAGTTAGCCAGGTGAGGAACAGGGACAGGGCAGGGCATTCAAGGTAGTGGAAACAATTTGAGTCATGTATGAGATGGACAGACAGTGGTGGCTTGTTTGGGAGCTTTGAAAAATTAACCGTAGCAGGAACAAAGGTGTGAGGAGAGTTTTGTGGAGAAAAAGAAGACTAGAGGAAGGATGGCAGGTGTTCTTTGAAAAATCTCACTGACCAGCAGTGGGAGCAGGGTATGCATAGGAGCAGTTATGAAACCATATATGTGTATGTGAATATACATATGTAAATGTATCTATAAATTCATTACTTATTCAATCAGTAGTGTGTGCTTGTTGCTTGAGTATCATTTTGAAATATTTTTAAGAAAGTCATTTAAAAAATTCAGGACAACTGTAGATATGAACCCTATCCCCAAGAGACCATCTTTGACACTCTCAGGCAGATACTTTATGTCCCAATTTGAATGACCTGACTTTGGCTTATCCCACTAATATCCGTAGCTGCCCCCAAAGTAATGGCAAGTGTCTTCTGAGATAAGAAATTCCAGAGCTTTTTTCCTATTACAGAACAACCTGTATCAGTGGGGACCTAAATCACATTGACTTACTGAATTAAAAAGGTTGACTTGTCTACTTTTCAAAGGCTCAGCTACCCTGTGCAATTTTCTAGCTGCCTGTGACCACTGAGTATCACAGTGTATGGAAAGTTGTCATGATAGTCCAAGGGATGGGACCATGTGGCCTGCTGTCAGGAATGTCCTGGAGAATTAGTGGATATCAGTAAGGAATCAGTAAGGACCCTGGTTCAAAAAATAAATTGAAAACAAAAATACGGGATCCGTGGGTGGCGCAGCGGTTTAGCGCCTGCCTTTGGCCCAGGGCGGGATCCTGGAGACCCGGGATCAAGTCCCACGTCGGGCTCCTGGTGCATGGAGCCTGCTTCTCCCTCTCCCTCTGCCTATGTCTCTGCCTCTCTCTCTCTCTCTCTCTCTCTCTCTGTGTGTGTGTGTGACTATCATGAATAAATAAAAGTTAAAAAAAACAAAAAACAAAAATACACATTGAAAAATGGCTTACTTAGTACAATTTGGCTATGCTGGTACTTTTTAAAAAGCTGTTTTGTTTCTACAATTTATTTTTGGCAACAAATATCTTGTCTCAAAAATGATAAGCTAATTTTATAGCTATTATAATTCTTAAAACTAACTGATGACGACGGTGATGCTGATGATGACGATGGTGACAGCATTACTTGTACAGTCACTTGCCCAAGACAAATCCCAAGAAAAGAACACAAACAGAATTCAGTGGAGGGATTTGTCTTTGCCAAGGTTCCTCTCAACTAGAAATTTCTAAAGGTGTTTTGTGTGGTGTGCTGCACCATGTGCGGTTTTTAGCTTTTTAAACTTCAGGGACATCAAAGTATTGGAAGAGATTCAAAGAAAGATAATAAAATTCTTCTGAGGCTGCCTTACAGAATTGGGCTAACTGCCCAAGAGAACAGTGCTGTTGAAATCGCCTTGGCTGAGGAAGCGACCACCCTGGGCCCCTGAGACGCCTCCATCTCATTCAAGGGACATGGGCTCCGACTGCTATTCACTGCCTGGCTGGCCTTGAGGCAGCTGGCACACGTTGGAAGAAGAACAAGGACACCACGTGCTCAGAGCACAGAGCCATGGTGTGGGTTTCCTCAAAGAGAGTTTAACAGTAGGTTTGCTGTGAAGCCCTCACGCAATGATAAGAGTGGGGGACGTCTCAGGATCTAGATCTGGATCTAAGAATAGATCAGTGAGTGCCATGACTGCTTCAGAACAATGAGCTCCTTCCCAGACACATTGGATTCCAGACCACCTGCCATTAGTTTTATATTGTAAAGAAATTTCCTTAGTTCCATTCTTGAAAGCAAGTCTCCCTGCAGGAGGCAGGTAAAGACCCTGGCACTAGGTTCAGTCTCTCCCACAGATGGTATGAAAATGAAGAGGAAGCAGATGTGAAGGGAACCTGCATTCACTGCGTTTCAATGACATGCCAGGCACTGAGCTAAAGGTCTTGTACGTGTTCTTTTATTCAGTCCTCAGAGGTGTCCTATGACCTGCATGTTAGTAACCCCTTCCTGGCTCATACTGCTAAGGCAATATGCCTAAGGCATGCCGCACCACCTAAAAACTTTAGGAGAGGAACACGTAGAGACAGAGGCCAAGGATGTCAAGTCTCTTAGGCACTTGAGTTTAGAATTCTTTCTTAACTCCTGCCCATGACCTCCTATGTGGAGAAATGCCATAGCGGAGGTAGCTGGAGAGCTGTCCCATGGATTATGCAGCAACGGTTACATCCATATTCAGCATCTCTCAACCCACCAGAACAATGGCAAACTAGGGAGGAAAGGGAGGGAAAAGATAAAGATACAAAAGCTGAATAATGGAATGGATGAGTCAGTTAGTCAAGCAGAAGAAAAGAGCATAGTTGTAGGCTGGCAAAGGTTATAATTATCAAGCTCCGTGAGTGCCAATCCCAACAAGTACTGGGAAAGCAGAGGGCAGGGTTAAGGTGGGAGTGACATGGACAAGGGAAAGGGACATGAGGCCAAGTAATTAGGGATGAATCACAAGAAGCAGAACCTGTGACAGCAGAGAGCAGAGATTAGGAGGAGCAAGACTGCAACAAAATGAGAAAAGAATGAATTGTATATGAAAGTTGACTTTAGGGGCAAAGCAGACATAAATCCCAATGGCTCCTGGGGTTGGCATCACTGCATTATAGCAAAGTACCTATGTCACCGATGCTTAGAATGATGAGGCTGAGCCATTAAGAGCACTTTTTTTTTTTAAAAAAAGTAGTCTCTACGTCCAGTGGGGAGCCCAGTGTGAGGTCCAAACTCATGACCCTGAGATCAAGACCTGAGCTGACACCAAGAGTTAGATGCTTAAGGGACTGAGCCACTCAGGCGCTCCTATCAAGAACATTTTAAAATATGAAGACTGCAGAGACATATAATACATTTTAGAAGGATTTTAATGTAGTTGAGGTTCTATCAGTGGGTGCATAAACAACTTAACTATTTGCAAGGATCGCCAACTCCTAACCATCTAGGTAAACTAGAGCACAAAGAGATCACTTGCTGTATTTCCGAAGGTACAGAAACGGAAAGGAAGTGGATTCCTGTTGTTAGTTCATAGGGTCCCTGGGGGAGGGGGCGGGGGACAGTGGAGGTGGTGTGGAATTCCAAGACTTGGGAGGCATCTGAGTGTGCCAGGATGTTTTAGCAATCACATTCTGGCAGGGTATGCCAGGAACTTGCATCAGGAGAAGGATTGGCAGCAGAGTAAGGCAAGTTCGGTACTTATCTCAGATGCAAATTTGAGGGGACACCGAAACTTCAATAATGAGGATAAGTGATATTTTGACAGAATGTTTTTACAAATCAAAATTAGTGCAAAAAATCTGATGAACAAAATATCAAACTTTTAAGTAAAGACAGAATCAGCAGTGACTTTGAAAATATCCAGGAGGGGGATACCTGGGTGGCTCAGTAGTTGAGCTTCTGCCTTCGGCTCAGGGTATGATCCTGGGGTCCTGGGATTGAGTCCTGCATCAGGCTCCCCTCAGGGAAGCCTGCTTCTCCCTCTGCCTGTGTCTCTGCCTCTCTCTCTGTATGTTTTATGAATAAATAAATAAAATATTTTAAAAAAGAAAGAAAATATCCAGGAGACGCTAGATGAACAGGAAAGATAGATGTTTAGGGGGAAGGACAAGTGGCTGATGCAGTGTACTGAAAGAGTGAGACAGGGGAGTCAAGGACAAAGCTCAGTTTATGACTCATGTGGCATGTCAGTCACCAACTTGGGGGATTCAGAGAAGGAGTACATTTGGGGGAGCTTGATGATGAGTTCTGCTGTGAGTTTGTCACATATAAGGTGTACAGGGGCTATCAAATGAAGGAAATCCTGCCAAAGACTGGAAATATGAGCTGGTACTTGGCAGAGGAGTCTGTGCTGGCTACAAAGAGAGATGCTTTCTCACATGTGGATGCTACTGGAAGCCGATACGTAGGTGAGCCTGCCCAGGGAGCAGGTGTATAGACAGAAGAGACAGATGAATGCACCGAACATAACAATAAAAAGCAACAGTAACATTTATGGAGGTTTACTATGTGCTTGCCACTCTGCTGAGTTGTTTACAAGCAGTATCTAATCAAATCCTCACAACGACTCTGCAAGATCTATGCTATTATTATTTTCATTTTACTGATGAAGAAATAGATGTTTAGAGAGGTTAAGTAAGCCGGGATTTGTTAGATCCTGGCTCAGCAAGTAAATGGCAAAGCAAAGATTGAAACTCAGGAAGGAAAGAGGAGGGCAACTTGAAGAGAAGAGTGAGGAGCAGGGTTTGGATTCTGGCTTTGGGGTTTATGGGCTGTGTGATCTCACCCAGTGCTCATCCTCCTGCAGTCTATGTTTCTTTATCTGTAAAATGGGAATAACACAAGCTACTTCATAGGGTTGACTGGAAATGGGATGAGACGTGTTCAGTGTCTGATGCGTAGTAGGTGCACAGCATAAGCTAGTCAACTATTGTAATCATTAGGAACACACCAGGGCCTTGGCAAATATTTAAGGGACCTTAATGAGGAGGGGACAGGGAAGAAATTAATAGAGAGGGAAAAGCAGAACCAGGAGGGATGGGATGGACCAAGGGGAGGAAGCACACACCAGTGTTTGGTTGGTTTGCCAGCCTCTGATGTCCTTAGCAGAAGCAATAAGTTTAGTGAAGTGATGGTGGTGAGGGGCAGGCATTAAAGGATGCTGAGGAGAAAGAGCTAATGAATGTGAACAGTGCTTCCTGAGAGCGTGGCTCTGAGGGGAAGGAAAAGGTGAGATGTTGCTTAAGGGAGACACAGAGGTCAGAAGAGGACTCTCCCACCCCATATATATCCCATGATGGGGGAGAAATTGGAGAAGTTGTGGAAAACAAAAGTAAACATCAAGCCTAAAAATAGTGATGACTTTCTACTTAAACTTGCACAGCAGTTGAACACATTCAAAAATGCTTTTATATCTGACGTGACATGGAGGCTTCAGAACAATCCTGTGGAGTAGATTAAGTGGGCAAAATCCCCAATTTACAGTTATTGAAATGAAGATTAGAGATGAATTAAAAGGTTAGAGATAAAGGAAAAGATTGTCAATGAGGAAAGATTAAGAGACTTCCTCCTCACCCCAGCTGGTGTGCAGAGTGGAGGTAATGGGCTCATTCTCTAACATAGCCACAAGAGGGACCATGTTGCAGGAGAGGGCTACTGGTGGAAAAGGTGCACTCCATGCAGGCGGAAAATGCGTGGGAGGGAGGAAGTGAGTGAGACAGAAGAGACCTTTAGCTACCCTCCTCACAAAGTCTAAACCATGAGAGAGAGGTCTGAAAAGGATTGTAAAGTTTAACCTTGCATTCAGAATTGTCTTAAGGCATTGAGGAAAGATTGGGATTGTTTGTAGTGTTTTTTCTGGAGCCCTCGGCCCATGAGGCATGGTTTTCTTTTACAGAAAAGAAGAGCAAAGGGAAAGAAGAGGAAGTGAATGGAAAGATAAGGGTTCTAGGAAAGGTTGAGGTTTCAGAGAAAGACTTAGAATTTAGAGAAAGTAGTTAATAGTGAATAAAGATGGGCTGAAGTCAGATTCTGGGAGAGGAAAATCTACACTGAATTGAAAGGAAGAAAGACATGAAGAAAGGCTGGGGGAAATGGGGTATTGGACTGAGTGCTTTAACAGTGACCTGATTAAAAGCGGTATGAAAAAGAGGAAAGGTTTATTTCTCTCACCCAAAAGTCTGGGTCGAAGGCAGTCCAGGAGGCGAGAGGTGCTCTCTGAGGTTGAAAAGGGGGCCCAGGTTCTTTCTATCTTGTTCCTCCCACAGGTATTGTCCTTATCTGTGTGACCAAAGTTGGCTCTCTACATCCACATTTCAACCCAGTAGAGGAGGGAAAGAAGAAATGGAGTTCTGAGTTTTCTTGGAAGAACAGAAATTCTGAATTGTGCACATCACTCTCTTCACATTCCATTTGCCAGAACATTTTCAGATGGGCCTACTTCACTGCACGCGAGGTTGGGCAGCTTGGTCTCTAGGTGGGCCGTCCTGTGCCCAGCCAATACTCAGGGAAGGGTATTTTTTAATTTATTTTTTATAAATTTATTTTTTATTGGTGTTCAATTTGCCAACATATAGAATAACACCCAGTGCTCATCCCATCAAGTGCCCCCCTCAGTGCCCGTCACCCAGTCATCCCCACCCCCCGCCCACCTCCCCTTCCACCCCTCCCCCCCCCAGTTCATTTCCCAGAGTTAGGAGTCTCTCATGTTCTGTCTCTCAGGGAAGGGTATTAAAGAAGGAAGGGAGGACTGTAAACTGAGAACAATTAGTTTCTGCACTCACAGTTAGATATCATAGTTAGAAAATCAGAAGATCCTAATAAGTAAGCTTGAGTAAATTATGTGGAATGTGAGCACTAATCTGAGTTCAGATTGCAGAAGTGAGGTGTGTTGGTTTTTGAGTGGAATAGGAGAATAGTAAAGCAAAGTGCGGAGGGGTCCTGTGTGTACTGGTTGTGACAGAGGTCGTACCGCAGCAGGACACACTCCAAGGCCCATGACTCTGGCCCATAAATATGCCTCTAGTTCAGGAGTCAGCAAATAGGGACAGTTAGTAAATATTTTAGCCTTTGTGAGCCACTCAATCTCTGCCAAATCTACTCAAATCTGCTGTTGGAGCATGAAAGCCGCCTGAGCAGTGTAAGCAAATAGGAGTGGTTGTTTCCCAATAAAATATTATTCATAAAAACAGGCTGTGGGCCAGATTTGACCTGTGGCCATTGTTTGCTGACCTCTGCTCTAGTCAACTGCTCTGAAAGTACAGTCCTCTGATCCTAGACTCGAACCCTCTCAAGCATAACAGTTCCATCTACTATTCACTAATCCAATTATTTAACTCGGAGTGTTCTATGCTTTGGCTCTGGGATATGAAGGAAAGTGAGACATAGTGCCCGAACATATAGGAAAGTTATTGTTTAAGGAGATATACAAGGAAATAATTTTAAAACACCATGGTAATCTTTCTTTCTTTCTTTCTTTCTTTCTTTCTTTCTTTCTTTCTTTCTTTCTTTCTTTCTTTTTTCTTTCTTTCTTTCTTTCTTTCTTTCTTTCTTTCTTTCTTTCTTTCTTTCTTTCTTTCTCTTTCTTTTTGCCTTCCTGCCTGCCTTCCTTTATGCCTTTCTGCCTTTCCTCTTCTTCTTCTTCCTCATCTTCTTTGTCATTGTCTTCTTCATTGTCGTCGTCTTCTTCATCGTCATCATCGTCTTCTTCTTTCAACTGAAGTATAATTAACATACAGTCTTCATTAGTTTCAGGTATACAATATCATGATTCAACAATTCCATACATACCTCACTGCTCATCAAGATGAGTGATCCCCTTTATTTCACCCCTCCCCCCCACCCATTTCTCCTCTGGTAACCACCAATTTGTTCACTGGTTTTTTTTTTTTTGTCTCTTTTTTCCTTTGTTCATTTGTTTTGTTTCTTAAATTCCACATACAATTTGAAATCATATGCTAGTAATTTCTATAACAGGTGCACAGGTGAGATTCAGTAGGAATGCAATGGAAGGAGTACTGAAGTTTGCCTGGAGGTCAGGGAAGGCTTCTCAAGGGCAAGGCTCAAGCTGGGGCCTGAGGAGGAAGGAAAGAATCCCTGACTCACCAAAGAGGGAAGGGAATTCAGTGTGTGTGTGTGTGTGTGTGTGTGTGTGTGTGTGTTATGGGGGTGGACAGTATGTGTACAAAAACAGCAAATGAGAGAGTTTGGCATATTTGCAGCACCCCAAACATTCAAGGAACAGAGAGATGAATGTTAGATTATAAAAGGCCACTTATATGTTGTTCCAAGTAATTTTGTTTTATCTTGTCGGCAATGGGGAGCCACCGAGAAATAAAATGAACGGACAGTGACACCAGCAGATCTGAGTGTTAGAGAGCTAACACTTTTGGGGGAGCATGTGCCTTGGATGAGAGGGGAATAAGACAAGAGCACGGAAACCAGTAACTATGAGTGATGGTCATATCATTTGGGTGAGGGGTGTGGAGGGCCCGAGATTAAATACCAGTAGTGGGAAAAGAAAGAAAGAATGGGCTCCAGAGATTTTAAGAAGTAAAGGTGAAATGAATTGTTGACTTATTGGAAGCAAACTGTGTAGGGAGAAGCAAGAATTTGTTATGACCCCCAGGATTCCGTCTTGGGTAACCAAGTCCATGGTAGCGCTTATAAAGATAGTAGGGATTACAGAAGGACTAGCTTTGGAGAATTTGAGATGCTTCTGATATTCATTTGACATGGTTGGGAAAATCCAGGTGGACTCCACTGTGCAGACGGGTGTTTTTGTCTGTTCCTCCAAGAGACAGTCTGGACCAGAACTACAGACCTAATTAATTAAGATGCTTCAGATGTAGGGGGTAATTACTCACGCTCTGTTATATTCTGGAAAACACAGTTACAAGACTAAAATGGACAAATATAGAAGTGAGGGGAAATTAAAAACTGGGTGTGAGCTATAAAAACAAACCAGAATCTGCCTACACTAACAGTTGCCTTCAGATTTTGCACTGAAATCCCCTGTGACCGATATAAAGAAAAAGGCCATTGCTTGAGTCATGGTATCCTACAGGATAAACAATCAAGGGGAGGAGGCCAGTTGGTCTTGGTACTGAAATTTAAGTTTCCCGTGTGATGCGGTGAGCGATTTCTCCAACAACATCTCCATAAAAAAATAAAATGACTTCTTTGGGTTCTTTCTTCTCTGGCTCTCAAAGGGTCGTTACAAAGTTGTGCAAGGAAGTTGTCATTCTCAACTCACCTGCCGTCTTCATTGAGTTCCTAGATCAATGACTCTCTGAGTGTTGTGCCAGAGAAAGATCTGAACCAGGTAGGACCTATATGACATGCTGATTGTTAGAGTGGACAACATCAAGTAACCAGTGGCCTTACAGACTTGTCTTAAAAAAGCACAAATTTCTTTTCTTATTTTAGTGAATATTATTTCATCATTATTTTACATACATTGAAGAGATTTCTCTGAAAGAGGTCAGCATTTTAGTGCAGGCATTTTCAAGGTCACTGGATTTGAGCCCAGAAAAGGCTTTCTTTTTTTTTTTTAATAATAAATTTATTTTTTATTGGTGTTCAATTTGCCAACATACAGAATAACACCCAGTGCTCATCCCGTCAAGTGCCCCCCTCAGTGCCCATCACCCATTCACCCCCACCCCCCGCCCTCCTCCCCTTCCACCACCCCTAGTTCGTTTCCCAGAGTTAGGAGTCTTTCTGTTCTGTCTCCCTTTCTGATATCAGAAAAGGCTTTCTTATTCAGAATGTTACAAATAGATCAATACAATATGGTCACTATAAACCCTTATCTGGAACATGGGAATGACTTGTCCTGGACCATTTTCACCCAGGACTGTTTCCTGTCTCTAAAAAAAAGTGAACTGAGGGGTGCCTGGGTGGCTGAGTTGGTTAAGTGTCTGCCTTCAGCTCAGGTCATGATGTCATGGGTCCTGGGATTGAGCCCTGAGTCGGGGACTTCCTGCTCAGTGGGAGTCTGCTTTTCCCTCTGTCTACCCCCACCCCAGCTCGTGCACTCTCTCTCTCTCTCTCTCTCTTTCTCTCTCTCTCTCTCTCAGATAGATAGATAGATAAAATTTTTAAAAAGTGAGCTGAGTAAAGGTAGAATCTGAAGTAGAGGAGGAACAGGTTATCTAAATGAAAAGATGTTTTCTTCTCAAAAAGTTTCTTCAATTTTCTTCTCTTGAGCATCTCTCGAGGATATGCTTCCTCATCTTGACTACCTAGGTTTTATTCTTTGCATTTAAGAATCAGATCCCTACGTACATTGTGAGAAGAATATCCTTAGTGTGCTGCAGTGATCTGCATTTATTTATAATTACCCTTCAAATTTTTATGACTGGGTGATGCTGGGAATTGAGTTGGAGAACAAGGAATTGAGTTGAAGGGATATGTGCATAGAGTGATGCTAAGGGTGGGGCACGTAAATATAACAAAGAGATTTATTCCACCCACACCTAGCTTAGCTTACCAGTATCTTTCCTCATAAAATTTTTACTTCAATTTATTAAAAACATTCTAAACTTACATCTTGGATTAAAGCCTTTGATCAAAAAATGAATATGTAGTATTAAGAGTTGTTATTGAGCACTGAAATAAGCACCACACAGGCCAAGTGATAGGATCTTGACAGATTCCAGAAGCATCCCTTATTACCCATGTGTCCCTTTATCACCAGCTCCTCCATCCCATAATAGTCATGACCTTCAATGTTATGGTAGTCACTATGCATCCGTAAATACTAACTTTTTAAACTTTCTATACGTGGAATCTTATCACATATATATTTTTGTCTGGTTTCTTTCAATCAATGTTATGTTTTTATAATTCACCCACGGTGGTGTGTGCTATAATTCATTTTCATTGCTATGTAATATTCTACTGTCTGAATGAACCGCAATCACTTATTCTATTTTATTACTGATGGAATTGAGTTGTTCCTCATTTGGAGCTTCCTCTCTACTCCAATTTTTTTCAATCACCTCTACTCCTCTCCTCTTGTTATATATTTCTAAAGTATAACAGAGGAGACAATGAGACTTTACCCACTGATAGCCAGTGAAAACTTTTTCTGGAAAATTATCTCCAACAAACTCATTTGACCAAACATACCCTTTGATTGAGTGAGACATACAAAGGTGCCAACTAAATGGTAAAACACTAAAAATATTGAGTATTAGTTGTTCTGTTATCACAATTATTATACTTCCAGAACCAATGTCATTAGTTAGCTAACATTAATATGCACACAATGTCAGGCATGGGGTGCTCATCCTCCCAAAACTCATCAGAGTAGGAGCTATTATCACCATTTTACAGATGGTGGGATTGAGGCACAGAGGAGCAGCCCCTTACATGCCATCACACAGTTGTTAAATGAGAGATCTGGAATGTAACCCAGATGATCAGACTCCATGACTGTGCTCCCACCTGTTGCACTGCATATTAACTAGAGGCAAACATGGTGAGAAAGGGTAGAACTTATATTTAAGGTCAGGTTTTTTTTTTCCAAGATCATATGATATGTGGTTCTGATAAAAAAAAAAAAATCATGCCAGTGTAGTCACAACCCGCATGAAGGCAGAAGGATTTGTAGGTAGGTTCCCCTGCCTCTTGTTAGGGCTCTTCGTTTTGTTCTCCCACTGCAGAGGGTCCTGCAGGGCCGGAGGGTCTCGGGCAATGACCTCACTGAGCACTCACACAAGAGCTGGCCCCAAGTCTACAGGCACAATTCCCCAGCACCCATGGAGAAGGTCCCCTTCGGCTGGGTCACAGCCCACGGTTAGACGGTCAGGGTCACAAGGCCATAAGCAAAGACAGCCTAAGCAGAGGCATTTCATTCCATATAAAATCTTCAGTGTCTTACACAGGAGTCAGGAAATGTCTGGTGAATGATCTAGAAGGAAAAAAAAATATGAAACTGGTTTGACTGGCTTTATGAAATAGAATCCTTCTGCTGTGAGAATAATTAGGATGTCATTCTGAACAAAGCTCTGATTCCCATGCTTTCCTCTTCTCTGGAAATATTTCATTCTCCAGAACCTGCTGTGGGCACACTCATAAACAGAGCTGCATATGGCATTCCTGCCAAAGCGTCTGCTTGTGGCGGCACAGATACAGTTGGGAGTGTGTGACATAGTCTTCCTGCAACCGAAATAAAGCAAGGGCAGACAATTAAAACCCTGATTTATTTATACGTCTCCTCTCATTCCTTCAATTGAGTATCTTGTTCAGAAGAATTCTATTAATATGATTTATCACAATAAACAGCATGATTCCTGCTTTAATTGATTTATCTTTTCCTCCATATAACATTTTCCCTGTAACTCTATTCTGCATCAATGTCTATTGTTTTTTTCTTTATTCCCCTATATCTTTGCTGACTTTGATAATTCCTACAGAGACTAGATTTTTTTTTAATATGGTCTGCATCTTAAATCATTCATTTTCTCATTTTTAAAGTGCTGATTATAATCATCCCTTAAATTTACTGAAATTAGCATGAGTTTTAAACCATTAGTCAAAAAAGAAGAGGCGTTTTTAAGGAAAGCTCCCTGCTGTTCTTTGTGGATGAAACAGTTGACATTTTGTTAAGAGATTTTTATCTGACTTTAATTTTTCTAGCTTTAATGTATTCTTCAGTTATAAATGGAATGCTTTGTCCTAAATGGAAGTGTATCTATATAAGCATAGTTATATCCAGTCTTTAAAATGGATCATTTCATTTCACACATGCTATAGAATCTTGAATTTCACCTTTACTCATCTCAATTTCTTTACTAAAAATGATTCTGTTGCTCCAAATTCCTATATCAATGGGTTGGATATATCAAATTGTGGTAGTAATTGTTCATAAGTGTATATTTTATAACATGCACTAATGGAGTAATAAAATATATTGCAATAACAATATGCTCTGCATGATAGAATTTCATCATGAGATTCCATTAACACATTCGGCTGGTATCAGCTTTTGAAAACGCCTTCCATTGTGGTGGAAGGGAAATACTTTATGTAAGTGAACAGAGAAAATGGGATTCAAATAGGAATTTCTAGGAAGGCTCGGTAGAATGAAAAAAGATACAGAAACATGAATGGGCGCTGACCAAGCGTTTTTGACATTGCTTGAAACTGGATTGATCCCTGGCTCTCTGTCTGATGGAGCCCGTGGCTCTCTGTTCTCTTGGTACACCCCAGCCTTCTACCCTATATAGGCCAGGGTCTGCCCTCAGACCTGAATGACACTGCTCTGCTGAGGTCACCCAGGGGTTCCAGATCTTAGCCTTCGTCTTCCTCAGACAGGCATTAGCCCTTCCTTTCTCTAATTTCCTTCCCCCCCAGACTTGTGCAGGGCTGGCTCTCCTACCTCCTTGAAAGGTCCCTTGGAAGCATACTGGTTTCTAGGCCTCCATGCTGCACACCCTGCATGTTCACTTCCCCAGGGATCTTCCCTCCTCTCACCTCTTCCCCACTCCCAGGGCTGACTTTTTACCCCATGCCAATGACTATGAAATGCATTGAACTCAAGTCAACTTGTCCTAAACCAGATGATATTTGACTCTCCCTCAAATCGGCTCTTCTGGGGGCCACTTGCCCTGTACTTCTTCCTCGGGGCTCCCTGTGATCCTGAATTGTTTCCTTGATTCCTTTCTGATTCATCCTGCTCAGTTCTTAGGCCAGGCTCCTACTAAAAACAACTGCAGTGATTCCTTACTGTTTGCCAAAGAAAGTTTATTAAAGTTTCTCCATGACCAAGCTGTAATTTCTTCCTAGAGTTATTTCCTACTACAATGTGTATATGCTCCCTGCACTGCTGCCAAACTTAATTGCTTGTAAACATTATGGTTAATAAATATTATTTCTACTAGCTCTCAGGTACTGTAAATATGTGAACGTACAAATGGCTAAACAGCATAAGAAGGATGACTTAATATAGCCCTCTCACCGTGAGATACTTAATCATAAAATTATAATTTTGAAATAATTTGTATAGTTGAAAAATTCTTTACTTGTTTCAATTATGTAGATTATCTTAAGAATTATGCTAAAATCTAAAGTAATTTTCTTTCTCTGTGTGTACTCTTCTCCTGTTTTGTAGGAAAGAACCTGATAGCTTGAATCTTAGCAGTTGACTTTTTCTTCCCAATGAAAGGTTGTTTAGCTTACATAGATTATACATATACTTTTTCAATCTTAGTTAACTGTCTGATTTCATGTGTTCCTTGACTAACATTTCTGTCATCCTGGTCACAATCCATTTGACACACCTCTCAGCAAAAAGCTAGCCCTTCAGTTAGGAAATGGAGCCACATTTTACACCTGTTCCCAGCCCTTAGAAGACCATCTGCCCCCTTAGCAGCCACCCCTCCTTCTATCCACAATCCTTTCCTTTCCAATCTTGTACTTCAAACTGATCCCTGGGCTTATGGGAGTTGCCTTTTAGTATTTCCTTATTTACATAAATACACAATGCAACACATACTGGAATAGCTAACTGAATTTAAATAGGTATTATATTTACAGTGGTGGGAGGTTTTGTTTTGTTTTTGTTTTTGTTTTTTCCTTATATAAGCTTGGGCTTCTGAAATGTCATTGACTTTCTATGATTCTTTGTCAAGTCATCTTGATCATCCTTCTGGGGTCATTATATTATCTTTAAAGTAGAAAGTGTCTTTCTCTGGAGCCCTCTGTTTATAAACAGCTGCTCATTTCCCCTCAGGGAACCACACCCCATGGGCCAGGAGGATGCTGGGAACTTGCACAATGCAGCTGTTTGGCTTAGTTACAATTGGGTAATTGCCTTTGACCCTGTTCCTAAGCTGTGATTTCCAATAGCTACAGGGATTTCCTCTACTTCTGACCTGACTGAACCCATTGTGTAACTGGCACAGTATGATGGCCCTAATGTGGAGAAAAATGAGCGACAATTCTCTGGAGGCAGACAAGCGATTGATTTCGAACACAGGGATTGATTACATTTCAGGCAACAGGACTGTAATTTAAGGGTAAAGCAGAGTCAATGAGGCCAATATAATGGTTTCCTCTACAAGCACTGATGCAATTAGCAACTCATTTTAGTTGAAAAGGTGCAGGAACTCTTGGCCCTGTTCCTATGGCCATCACAAAATAGGAAATGGGAGGTAAAACCCAGTCAGTATTCATTTTGGTGGAGTTGTAATGCATATTTAGTGATACTACATCTAGGAAACAAAAATCATTTTAGGAGATTCAAGTTTTGTTATAATAGGCCATTGGTTTGACCTGGCTTTGAATGAAGATAATTGGCATTTCATTTTTACAAGTTATTGAAGATCATGCAGCCTGTTGCCCCTAAGTTTTCACCAAATTTGTCAAACAGCAATTCAGTTTATTAGGCCTAAAGCATTCAGCTACTGAGGTCCCTTCTCACATGCTATTACCCTTTAGTAAACATTAAGTAACACCTGGATTACTTAATGAATTCTGATTCACTGGGTGTATTACAGGACCTGAGAACTTTTATTTTCCTTAAGCATCTTCAGTGAATCTGATATATGAGTTGCGTTTTGATAAATACTGTTCTACATCTAGAGATTACATATGAAGTAGGTATCAATTATTAAATGTCTTAGGCTTATCTGAAATCATTTTTTCTTTGGCAGCATGTTGGAATATTGGAAATCAGCTAAGTTTCAAGAGAGGGTCATGGCAAGAAGAAAGTATGCAGCCTGGGTCAACTGTCTGAGAAAACAGGCTCAGACTGGGTGTCTTGGCAGGGAGCCATGCCTGGGTGATCAGAAGCCAGCATAAGGGTGTTGGGTGCATGTGGCAGGCAGCAGGGCAAAGATTGAAGTTGGGTTGGTGTCTGGGGGGAGTCATCTGGGATTCACTCTTGGGGTCACGTAAGAGTAAGTGTTTCTTTCCATTTTGCACCCTAGGCACCTCACTCACCTCACCCTGGTCTTGGCTTTGGCAGATAGCTTCTGAAACGGCTGCCAATGACCCTCCCTTCTGGTATTCTTATGCTTGTGTAATCTACTCTTGTGTGTACACTGAACCTGGTGATTTCTTTCTAATGAGTAGAATAGAGCAAAGGTGATGGGATGCCACTTCTAAGAGTAGGTCACCAAAGACTGTGACTTCAACCTTCTACCCTGTCTCTTGCTGTCTTTTGTTTTTTGACTGATGAAACGAGTTGCCATTTGTGACTTATTGAGGCTTATTGACATTTCTGCCTTATTGAGGGACCTTTGTGGCAGGGAACTGAGGGTAGCTTCCAGACAACAGCTGGTGGATCCTTCCTGGTTGAATCTTCACATAAGACCATCAGTTAACAGTTTGACTGCAATCTGCAGGAGACCCTGAACCCAGAAGCTCTAGCTCAGCCCTGCCCAGATTCCTGACAATAGAAAGTGTGAGATAGTAACTATTGTTGCTTTAAGTCACTATGTTTTAGAGTGAATTTTTATGCAGGAATAAATAACTAATATAGTGCATGAAAATCATGGTGGTGTGGAGTGTTGCTTGCTGAACCTGAAGAACAACATAAGCAAGGAAAAGTGAGAAGGTACTGAGCCCACACTGAACCCAGTTTCGTGTGTTGTAGACAGTTTGGGGCCAGAGATGGTTCTTCAGGGGTTGCTTCTTCCTTAACTCTTCCAACCCTTCACTTTCCTAAAAAAAAATGCTGGAGAATTGCCTTATAAGTATTGACTGCTATACTTTGAAGTTCCTTCTATTAAATGTCCAAGATTGTTGCCATCACCACCTCCTTGTCTGTCATAAACTCTTTCACTAAAATTTGCCATGCTTCCTAGTAAGAAGGTGACTATGCTTACTAGTGATAATATCTTTAGCCAGCAGCCACAGCCACTAGAATACAAAAATTAAAATGTCTGACACTGCAAGGGTGTGGAACAACTGGAACTCTGTATCCATTGCTAGTGGGAATGCAAAATGGGTGGCCACTTAGGAAAACCTTATGATACCCTCTTATAGAGTTAAACCTAAATCTACCATATGACCCAGTAATTACACTTAGATATCTATCCAAGGGCAATAAAAACTTTTGTGCACACAAAGGCTTACGTTAAAATATTTGTAGCAGTTTTACTTGTAATACTCCAAAGCTAGAAACAATGCAAATGTTGATCAACTAGTGAATGGATAAGCAAGGCTGGTATTACGGATTGTCCTCTGTTCCCCTTTGTCTGTCTTTTCTCAGGGTCCTCTCAGGGGAGCACCTTTCTTCTAGCACCATAATCAGTCATATTCCTCATGAGCTTTGGGTGGGGGCTCAAGAGGGAGGGCATTACCTTTGCAACAGGAGAGCCAACAAGTGGGACCTTCTATGCTTAGATTTGTCCTTTCTTTGGGCCTCTGACATTCGCTTGTCAATTAGCTTTTAGAAGCCTCTGTTGGAGATAAGGTGTTTCTGAGAGTTTTGATGTAGGGATGCAGCTCAGAATTATAAGTGGTCTCCTTAATATTCTGCATCACTAGCTAGTGCTTACACAGCAAATATCCATGCCCATCGGAAAAAAAAAGTCTAAGACAAAAGTGCATGCATTGCATAATGTTTAGAGTTGTTGAATCACTACGTTGTACACCTGAAAGTAATGTAACATTGTGTGTCAACTATACATCAATTTTAAAAAGTTCATGCAGGAAGTTGATAGGAATAAAGGGGTCATGATGGAAGCAATGGGAAAACTAGTATAGGCTGAATGAAATCTACTACAAACTTTAGTCCCTCCAGAGGGCTGCTCTATAGCTTACTGTAGTTCCATTCATTATTTTTTCCTTCTTTTAAGCCTACCTAATTATTCTTAACTTATAACTGAAAAGCTACATAGGGTACGTGAATCAGGGCCAGGGTTTGCAGATGTCAAAAAACTTTATTCTTTGTGAATGGTTGCAAGAGAAGATAAACATCATCATCAGAGTTTTTTTTTTTTTCTTCTTGTAATTGTATAGCATCTTCCTTCCAGTTCTATCTAGCACATCCCTTGTCAAGCAAGTCTCTAATTCCATCTCAAGCAACTCCTTTTATGGGCATGACAAAATCATTGGCTGATTTAAATGAAGGAAGGGGACTGAACATATAGAATAAAGATGAAGAAAAGACATTATAAAATTTTTGACTTTATGTGAACACTGGTGACTTTCCACATGCAAAAAAAAATCATTGGTGATGAAAATAACTGTTAAATATATAACTAATATGACACTATACCATTATATGTTGTTTTGATTCATTATCTCATTTTTTTTGCTTATTTGTCTAAAATTATTGTGTGTGGTTAAAACCAATGAGGCCATGGAAGGTTAGACTTGAGGCTAGTTCCTTAAGGGTTATTTCTTGTTCTGCTGAGAGTGTATCTTCAGTTGCCAGGAGATGATGTGTGCATGAATTCTCTTGCCTGGGTTAAGGTCAACCATAGCTGGGTAAAATGAACCCAGCTGCGGCAAGTTGATAAGTCCAAGTTTCAAGATGACACAGAGGGATTGAGTCAGGCAAGAACCAGAAGATTTGGGGCCAAGTTAAATGCTATTGCCTGATGGGCAAGAAGAGAGGAACGAGGACATGGAAATGCACAGGCCAGTTGCTGCTGAGATAATATGAATCTGGAAACCCTGTGTGCTCAGTGTTGAACTCGGTATTGGTTTGTGTATTTTCAAAACCTGGCACCCTCTGATGACTTTTCCCCTCTCACTGTTCTTGGGACTTCTCTAAAAGGTTCTAAATAAAAGGAAGCATTTACTTTGAAAGCTTCAAAAGTCATTTCACTCTACAGGTTATACATGGAGTGAAAGGCTTGTTTACAGTTAGTTTCATTGCTTTTAAACCTCTCAATTTGTTCCTGCTGGTAAAATTTATGTGAGTGGAAGAGAGATTATTTCTAGGTATAGGTGTGTGTTAGAAGGTTTTTTTTTCATTCTCATTCAATGGATATGTACTAAGCACCCACTAGATTTTGGGGTACATGGGCAAAGCACCTGTTTCAGAGCTTTGCAAAGCCTCAATTCCTGAGGGATCCAAGCTCTGCACTTTGAGCCCTGGGTCGAACCACAGACATAGGTAGTGCTGACAGCCGTGTTCTTGTCATGGCTGAAGGCTTCTGGGGGATGGATCTTTGAGGAGCTACCTTAGCTGAGGCTCTCTTGGTTGAATCTCTAAGTACAGTGGCACAAGCCAAAGCTTCTTGTTGAGTAATGTAGCCTAAGGGAATAGAAATGGGAGGAAGTTCAAAGTCAACAGGCTTACAAAACAAATAAGCAAACAATCTGTAGATATTTATGGACTCATAAAACTTCTTCTACTTTGAATTGTGTTACCACACCCAGATTATATGATCTTTGAGGATAGGACATACGCTTTTCTTTTTTTTGCATTTATCATTCAGTAATTAATGAATACCTAGTCATTGATTAACATGGCAAATCACTTGGACAGGGACTTGGGCCTTGAGTAATCTGAGCATGCATTGCATATTTTCAAAATTTTCTTCAAACCAGAAACAGAGATATTCGATCTTTGTCAGTGTTTTGAAAGTATAGTCTGCAGACCATCCACTACAGAATCATCAGGCTGAAAACACATTTAATAATGTTTTTTAAAAATTCGCATTTCTGGGGGCATCAGGTGGCTCAGTGGTTGAGTGTCTGCCTTTGACTCAGGTTGTGATCCTGGGGTCCTGGGATCGAGTCCTGCATCAGGTTCCCTGGAGGGAGATTGCTTCTCCCTCTGCCTATGTCTCTGTCCCTTTTTTTGTGTCTCTCATGAATAAATAAATAAAATCTTAAAAATAAATAAATAAATAATTCACATTTCTGGCTCTACTCCATAGATTTTCCTAATCAGAAACTCAGAGTTAGGCCTGGAAATATGCATGTTGATGACATACACAGGTAGATTTTATGTGCACTAAATACTGAATATCCCTGCTCTGGTTTCACTGGTCTCTATGCAGTTTTACTCTACAAACAAAGCTAATAGATGATGCTTCTGCAGGAATACAGGTAATCATGGGGAACAGGCTGCATCCTGGCTCTGCCATTTACTAGTTATATGACCCTGATCAAGTGATTTCTTATCCACACCTCAATTTTCTTTTCTGTAAAATGTGAGTTAAAGAGGCACCTACCATATAGAGGTGTCTGAGTTTCAAACAAGACAATATATGCAAAGTGCTTAGAACTGCGCGGGGCACAAAGGAAAGCCTAATAACAGATAACTATTGTTATTGTTATTGTTACTCAGCCATTTGCAAAAACCATGTCTTCCTTTTGTGCAAATGCAGGAACAGCAATATAAGCTAGATGTGCTAATGTTAAGTGAGCTGCTTATAAAAAGAAAGCTTTGCCAGATCAGAAAAGTGTAATAGAGGCCAGCTGGAGACTGAAAACATTTCCTAGAAAAAAAGGGACTTAACAACAATCACTGAAGGTTGTCGCTTAAAGTCTGTGAAGGTTTTTTGCCACCATTATTTCATTTGTGCTTCGTAAAATCCTACGAGGTAGCTAGAAGAGAGATGTCAGAGAATGGGGGTGAAAATGTATGCTTTTTGCCGGCAATGGCCCTGACATTCGCTGTCCTTATAACTTGATGAAGTTATATAATCTGTCTGAGCTCTAGTTTCCTACAGCTATAAACTGAGGAGAAAATGAGTTGTGTGTAGAGCTCCTAGCACAATGTCTGCAACGTGGTAAATGCTTAATAAGTGTAACTGTTATTGTTGTGAGTAACCCAAGCCTCTGAATTTGCACATCCAGCAAGGGGCTGAGCTGTGGTTTGGGCCTAGACCATCTGCCAAAGCCCATTGCCATTTCTACTAGATCAAGTTCCTATAAATCTCAGGCAGTTGTTGACATTTTATAGCAATCCATACTCTGATTTCTTGAAACCCTCTTAATTTACCCATAAAACCTTGCTTTCTATTGTCAGGGATAATCATTTTTAAACATGACCTGCCAACCATGTTATAAAATAGCACGCTGGCAGGGGCCATTCTACTTGAATTATTTATCTGGAAACTTGACTTCCGGCTGCAGCACACAAGCCCCTCCCTAAGGTGCCTGGTTTAGGTCAGGTCGTTAAAACTCACCAAGCAGCTGCTGGTGCTGAAGGCTGTGAATATAGCGGTTCTGCAGAGCCTCCCACTGGGGCCTGGAATTATAAATCCTCATGATGCTGTAAAAGTAGCGCTGCTGCCCTTGGGTTAGGTCCTGTCAGAGCAGAGCAGGTGATTTTCATGAGTTGATAGAGTTCTATAGGACTAAGAGTGTGATGTGTTCAAAGCTGACTTCTTTGGAAATAAGATAGATATGTGTTTATATATACATACACTTCTATATAAACAGTTTTATATATACATTTGACAATCGGAAAATAATAATTGGGTAGTGTCTTCTCCTAGTTTACTTAAACAACCTCCATTGGCCTGTGTGTTAGGGAAAATAGGTAAATAAAAGATTCTAGGTAAGTAAGTCAAAGTACTGGGCTGAGAGAGATCTAAGGATTTCCAACATTTTATAACTTTATTCCTCGATTATGATCCTTGTTGAAAAAAGTAGGCTATGAGAATCTACATAAGGCCTGACGTAGGCCAGGGGGACAAGAGAACTTTCCACCAAGAGTTGTCAGTAAGCAGGGGAGATAGCTAGATGAGTAGATGAGTAGTGTAATAAAGGTTCAACATTATTAGTTAAAAGGTGCTATGAAAACAAAGAAGGAAAACAAACTTTCGTGTAGCAGTCAAGGAAGGCTTTCTAAATGAGTGACCAGAATACTTGTTCTGGGGCATCAGCATCATCTGGGAACTTGTTAGAAAGGCAAATTCTCAGGCCCCATCGTAGATCTACAGAATCCTAAAGTCTAGGGAGTGGGGCTCAGCACTCTGGGTTTTAACAAACTCTATAGGTGATTCTGATACAAGGACACTAAAATTTGAGAACCACTGTGCTAGAAGAAAAAGAAAGAGAAAGTGGTACAAATTTTCCCATGCAGCACAAAATAACTGGATAAACAGACTTTTTTTTTTTTTTCCACCTCAAACAGAATAGGAAAAGTCTGTAGAGGTAGGCAGGCAGGGGAAGATTATGGAAACCTTATATGCAATGTTCAGACTCAAATTTTAAGAGTTTAATGATTACCTTATATACGAGAAGCCATTGAAGGTCTGTATTTAAGTCAGAGGTGTTCAACGGGAGTGATTTTGACTATTAGGGACATTTGGCAATGTGTAAAGACATTTTTGGTTGTCATAAATGGTGACAATTGGTAGGTAGAAGTCAGGATTGCTGCTGAACATCCTATAGTGCACGGGACAGCCTCCCCATCCCTCACAACAAAGACTTACCCAACCCTAAATTTCATACTTGAAGTTGACCAGATTTTCTGGTTTAGGAAGATCACTCTGGCTTTGCTGTGGAGAATGAGTTTATGGGAAGACAGACCATGGGTAGGGGGAGCACTTAGAATGCTGTCATCTAGTGCAAGAGAGGAACAAGAAGGACTTGGACTGCAGTTACTGTTACATACCTAATCTATTATTAGTGCTTACTGAGATAATGACATCAACATTCTAGAAAAGCTAAGGCAAAATAAGTTCACCTTAGGCCAAAAAATGCAAAACAATGATAGAAGTTTCAAAAGCAGTTGATAACCATTGTAATGAAAACTAAATTTAATTATAAATAAAAGTAAAGTGGCTTTTATCTGTTAGATATTTTGTGTGGAGTTGAAACCTGTGAGTCAGATTTTTTTTGAGTCAGGTTTTGTTGAAACCTGTGAGTCAGTTTCAAAAGCAGTTGATAACCATTGTAATGAAAACTAAATTTAATTATAAATAAAAGTAAAGTGACTTTTATCTGTTAGATATTTTGTGTGGAGTTGAAACCTGTGAGTCAGATTTTTTTTGATGTCTAAAGACCTTAAGCTTGATATCTAAAATATATCCAGAGTGAAAGTAGCAAAGCCAAGTACTTCACAATTCGAGGCATCATTTGAATTTTACAGTTTCTGAATTAGATGTTTTAAAAGAATATCTTCCAAGAAGATAATTGATTCCTAATTAAGCCTTTTCAAATGATGGAGAACAATATAATATGAAAATAGCAAGCCAGTTTCAAGAGCAAACTCCAAAGGGCAATGGGAATTTCCATTATATAAGATAAAATCTTTAAAGTTATGGTTTTATTTTACACGGGAAAAAAATGTCTGTATCTTTTCCTTAGTAGAGACCTAAACTTCCTAAACAATAGTCCTAATATTTTCACCCTGTTGTTTATCCTTCCTTGAACGGATGGAAGAGAACTGAAGAGAATTGAACTTTTTGCAAAAAGTATTTATGAGAATGGCTTTATTTTATTATTATTATTTTATTATTATTATTTTTTTGTTTTTGTTTTTTGAGAATGGCTTTAAATAACTTTGACTGAAAGGAGCTACCAGCTACCTTCTCTAGCTGGGAGTCACAGTATGGTCAATAGTGAGCTGCCCATCACTGGGAGCGCTTCAGCAATGAAGATGTGACTATCTACAGAGCTCCTGGAATGGGATGGGTGTAGGATCAGACCATCCAACTGCTCGTTCGTTCACCACGCATGCCATCAATGTGCACTGAGGGCCTGTGTTGGGCCCGATGTGACCTAAAGATGGGAGAAAAACCCTCAGGCCTCGAAGAAGAGACAGGCAAGTTCCCTCCATGAGCGAATGATACACTATACCTTCATTAAGGAAGTGTTGCAGGCAGAGGAAGGGACCCGAATGCAAGGAATCCGTGGGACATTCGAAAGCTTTTGTTGTCTTCTCTGTTTTTCTCCCATTCTTTATCTTGTACCTCCAAGGAACAACAAATCATAGCATGAAATTTCATTGAGTTCAACCTGTTTTGGGAATGGACCTAAATAAATAAGCAAGCAAGCAAGCAAATAAATGTTATTTATGTCAAAGGATAAAAAGTTTTCTCACATGTTTCTAAGTAATTGGATCTCACCAGACTGCTTAGTTCTGTGCTTTGCCCTATTCTCACCCCCTGTTTGTGGAAGAATAATTCAGAGTTCTTGTGTTTGCTACAGGTGGACTGTGGAATCACAGCATGTGACAAGTTATTTCTTGATCATTTAAAATAATAATAATTACCTTATCTGATTGTGAAAGTAATATATGTCATTTTGGAATGAGATGTCTATAATAATTTAATTAATTAAGGGGCAATAGACATATTAGAATAGGGTTGCCAAGGCATAGAGTGAGAATTCCAAGCATCTTCCACTCTGCTCACACTTTTGCCTTTGCCAAACCTACCCCATTGGGTTGTTTGATTAACTGAGATCATGGCTATAGAAAGCTCTCATTTTACGCTAGCTCCTTCTTTCTCTCTCTCTCCTCTCCCCTATTATATGCTTATACACATACACACACAAGAGCACCCACATATACACACCAAAGAAGTATTCCAACATGTGAGAAATCCTGGCTTCTTCGTTCACGAAGCTAAAGCTCAGATCTTCCCAAAGAGAAATTTTTTAGGAAAACATCAGTCAGTATCTCTGTGTGTCCTGTTTCCATGATAAAACTAATAAATTAAACTATAAATATTTTATTTAATGCTGTTTTCCCTCAATGTGCACTTCAGAAACTTTTAATATTCTCTGTGATAGAAGCTAACACTGTGTCCTCTACTCAGATCATCCCAATATCCCTCCTCCCATTTTCCAGATCTGTAGAGCAGAGCATAAATATTATTCAAAGCTAGAAAGATTTCTTCTTTCCTCAAATAGCATAAGGAAATGACTGACGATCTTTCTTGTGGCAACAATTCATGTGTGCTTTTCTTGGGCTATTGCTGAGGAAATCCATCTCACCTATTCAAGGGGACTATACCTGATAAGGTTTGATTAAAATGCTTGGAGACTTCAAGGAGGACAAATCTACCAAATAACTTATGTCTGAAATAAAAAAGACAGATTTGATTAAAAGACTTACCCTGTATTATAATCTCCCCCTTTTTAAAAGCTGGTACTCATATTCAATGCAGTTTTCTTACAAGGTCTCTTCATGCAATGGTGGTGGTAGAAATTCAGTCTGTTGATAAGCTGATATCCAGGCAACGTGGCACGATGAAACAAGAAACTGGGGGAATTTGGCTGCATGCCTTTCCTTGCTTCTGGGCAACATTCAACTGCACTGTTTATCTTTTTTCTTCCAAATTTTGTGTCTTATCAAGCGCCAACTTCTAAATCTACCGTATCTGCATTGTGTGCAGACATGAGAAAAGAAAGTGTGTGGAGACAGAGAGGCTCTGAATATTAAAGGTCAAGAAATCCACGAGAGCAATGGACCATTACATGAGTATTTCCCACATTTGGAGTCAGTTCCTCCCACATCACTCAGAATGATGAAGGAGCAGTTCCTAAATACAGAGGTACGGGCATGAATTTTTACTGTGCTAACCTATGGAATTATCCTATTTTTCAAGATAATACTCCATTCTTAATTTTTGAAGCAGTAAGATATTCTCATTTTTGACCTTGGATAGAGGCTGTGTATGCTAACAATGAACCTGTGGCACAAGGATCCTGCCCACACTGATGTCATCAGCATAAGCCTCACATTTTAACTCGACTCATGAAAGCAATCTTATTCCTTCCTTTGGGCTAGCACTATTACTATAGATTTCCTTTTTTTCCCTGGAGAATCCCCCTTCTGAATGCCAGATTATCTGTAAAAATGAAGACTTCCTAAAGAAAATAAAAGAAGTACCAAAAGAAAACCACACATTCAAAATTCTGAGGCGTCTAAGGGGAAGAAAAAAACTAGAGAGAGGAGAGTGATGAATTGTAGCTTAAGGAAGAAAGAAAAGACTTACCAGACACAGGAGGTTTGCATTTTCTGTAATAGTTTAAATGCAGACCTTCTGGGGGAATAAATATGGCAGAAACGAGAGTCTATGAAAGCCCGTGGATACCACAAACCTCTCATTGGGTCTGAGAGTTTGGTGATTCTCTACTGAGAGATAAAGAACAGATGCATGCAGAGCTGACATTGTCAATTGAGTCTTCCTTGAATGTTTTCCCAACATATGATGAAATGGCTCCTAGGGCACACGGCATCTGCTGTTATACACACGGGCTGATTCAGAGCAGTGTGCATCAGTCCTTGCATAACCAGGAAAACAGACACAGATCTAGGTGTTTGACAAAGAGGGAGTTTAATATAAGGATTCTGTTACTAAAGTACTGTTGTAAGCTAGAGGAGCAAAACCGGAAGAGTCAGCTGGTGCAAAGATTGGCAATTACACTCAACCACAATCAGACCTGGAGGTGGAGGAAAATGCTTTTATCCAGAATCCATAAACACTGCACCATTGGGGCTGCTTCTGTTGGATCATGGCCTGAGTAGCACCTTCAGAACCCAACACTCAGCCAGTGCCCTTGCTTCTTCTGTATTCTTTCCCAAATGCTAACGTTACAATTACAATTGCTATCACCACCATCACTGCCCCGCTGTGCTGTCCCTGATGTGGCTGCTGCTGAACTTTTTGCAAAAAGTATTTATGAGAATGGCTTTATTTTATTATTTTATTATTTAAAGCAGAAACCACGAAAGCGACTTTTTCTTTCCCCCCACCTTCCATCTTCTGCCTCCCATCATATGCCAGCTGGTGAGGGATTTTTCAAAACTGGTTTTGCAGCCTTCCCATTACTTTGGTAAAGAGAAGGGTATAGAAGGGCAAGTACAAAGCTGAGAGATATTGAACACTATCTGAACACATGGGGATACGCTATCAGCAAAAATCCAAGAAATACCTCTTGTTTCTAGGATGTCAGGTATGAGGCTGAAGAACTTAGATATACAGGCAGTGTTTGCCTATCACCACTAACGTTTGGAGTTTTTAAAGAAAAAGCAAGCGAGATAATTAGCTCTGTAGATAGTGTCAAGGAATGAGATAGGGAATTTTTGGTCAATAACTTAACATTTAAGGATGATGAAACCATGTAGATCATCCATTTTGATCAAATAAATTATTTTTCCAAAGACTAACTAGACTTTTCAAAAGGAATTAAAACTGACTACAAAAAAAAAAGAATAGAAATAACTAAAAGCTAAAAGGAATATAATGTTAACTACTGGTAGAACAGATGCATACTATTTCATAGCTGAAATATTGGTATGGCAGTGGGACACAATGATTACCTCTGTGGTGTATCTACATAACAATGCTAAGAACATGGGTAATAAAGTGTTTTCATAGAACAGCAGGGTAAATACGACCTCATGGGCATTATCGAGTGAGGAAGAGGGACCCATGACTGGAATTCAAGATGAGGCTAAACCCTAATTCAAAGAATCCAGTCTGCAGAACAAGAGGCAGAGCATAATTATATTTCATTGAGATAAGTACTTCCTTGGAAAATCTTGAACCCAAACAGAAATTACCTGCTCACATCTTTCGACACTTGCTCCTTCTCGAGGATCCCCTTAGCTGCAGATCTCTCCATGGGCATAGCTCTGCTAGGCACAGATATCCTCCTGTGCTTGGGGGTTGGGGCAGGTGTCAATTATACCTCTACTATCTTGCTTTATTTCTCTGATCTGTTCACATAGAACCCCCACTTCTCCAAGACCCCAAACCAAAACTCTCACACATACCAACACTTTCAGAGTCACTGGTCTCAAAAACAAAAAAACAGATTCAAGAAGTCCTAAAAAAAAATCTAAAATGGAATGTAACTCAAGAACAAATTAAATCTATGGATTTAATTTTGACTCTACAATCCCAAGTAAATGCTATGGAAGAAAGAGGAATAATGTTAAAAGGAACTAGAATAGGTATACTGGGACTTTGTAGATAATTCTAGATTCAGGATCATGATTGTTTTTTTGTTTTTGTTTTTGTTTTAATTGTAAGAATTTAGAAGAAAGTCTTTCTCACTAGGGACTAGCAATGGTCCCCTAAAAACAGGTCTTATGGCATAGTTATTAAACAGTAGGGCCAAGACTCAAACCCACGGTTACCTGAGGTCTATGATTTCTTCCCTTGGTCTCTGGAAATAAAAGGGAATTTAAGCAACACACACATTGCTGTAATGGGAATGTGGCTCCTATTGAGCCATTTCCCGCAGACAAAATTCATGCATCTTGGTTCTTTCCCTCCTTGGGTGTGTTCTGTTTCCATCTGCAGTATTGCTTTGTTGAATAAAAGAAGGCTTCTGTTTCACAAAGACTGGTGGTCATAATCCTGGAGCAGGATAGTCTTATTATTATCAAGTCATCGACCTTCTAATAAGTCTCCAGGGAAAGTGTCACACAAATAGGCACCCAGCAGGCCAGTCGCATCAGTCCTCAAACCTGTCCAGGCATTTCTGCATTCACAGTGGATATGGGTGTGAAGCTTAGCTCCTTGCCTAAAAAAACACTCTCCATATGTATTCTAATTTTTTAAAAAGTGGATTGAATAAAAATGCCAACCAACTACCATTCGACAGTAGATTGGCAAAGCAACTGTATAAACATTTAAAAGATCAGTACTGGCAGCTGTGTTTTCAAGCAATGTAATTTCTTTTTTCTTTTTTCTTTCGTTCTTTCATTCTTTTTTTGTTGTTGCTAATAGAGAGAGGGCTCTGGGACTTTTAGATGTTATAGACCTCGTATTTATGCATTTGGCAAGGTGCCTTAGACAATCCTCATGGACAGGTAAGTACAAATTGAAACGTGTTAAAAACTTATACTAAAGTGTGCTAATTAATGAGTCCATGACAATCTGGATAGGATTTTGGTGGCATGCTCTGATCTATTCCACAGTTTTACCAGCTTATTAAGTTTTCAGATGATGAAGATCTAGTTTCCAGATGACAGAGATCTAGATGGGATGGAAAACAGAGCAGATGGCAGATGGCAAAAAGATCTAAGCTAAAAGTGATGGACTACATCTAATAGGTTGAAATGTAGTAATAATAAAAACAATATTCTGCATTGGGGCTTCATTTCTAGCCAGACAAATACAGAAAGAAAATGTGTGCTTAGGAGCAGTTCAAGCATAGGGAAAGTAAATGCAGTATGAGTTAATGGAGCTGTCAGAGGGATTCGTGGCTGTGTAGGCTGCATCAACAAAAGTATAGTTTCTAAAACAAAGGAGGACTGTCCTGACAGCTATGACTGTCCTGATGTGCTTCGTGCCACAATGTGTTGCACGCACACAAAGGACATAGGCAGACTGGGCTGTGAGGCAAAAATTGAGATGCTTTGTCATAGGATGAACTGACACACTTAAGAGCTGTTGAATCTGGAAAAGACCTATGGTAGGAGGGGGTGGGGTGGGCAACAGTGCTTCACAAAATATTTGTAGAGCTCGTACATTTGAGATCAGACTTACTTTGTATATCATACACCAAAAAAAGAAAAAATTAGGATCTAGAAGCAGAAGCCACTAGGATACAAATTTGTGATGAAAGGAACTACCCCAGGAAAGAATGCGCTCCCCATCCCAGATGTCTTAAAAACAGACTTACTTGATGAGAATGTGGTAAAGGGTCTTTACACATAATATTGGGTCACTGACACTATAATTTATCTTTCCCAAGGCCATATATGCGCCAGAATGTCCCATCTCCTCAGCCCCCCATGGTGCTATCCTGCCCTTCCTGGTACTGTCCATCCTCCATAAGCTTCAGCATTCTAGGCTTTGACTGAGGTAACAAAACTGGCCAATTCTTACGTAACTGTGGCTCACTGTGCACCATTCCAGGCCCCTTAGTTGCATTAACCCAGTTAAGCCTCGTAACAGTACAATGAGGCATGCGCTATGACTAGCTCCATTTTGCTTATGAGGAAATGGGGGTGAAGAGAGGTTCCATAACCTGCCCCTGTTTCCCACAGCAGAGAAGTGTCAGAACTGAGCTCGGGCATCTCTCTGGCACCTGGGCTTGGGTGGTGCCAGCCTCACTCTGAAATGAGGAATCAGTGGACAGGGCTTGTCTCACCTCCTCTCCCCTTTTGCATGGGAATCTCACTCATCTATTTCTTAGGTCCAGGTGTGCTAAGGAGACAGCGAGGGTCACGAGAGCCCTTGGAAGGAGGCCAAATCAAACAGTTTTGAGAAGTAACTTTTGCTACACATGGGACATTTTCAGCTGGGGAGAAGAAAGGGCATGATGTGCATGATGAAAGGGAAGGGAGGTTCTCTGAAAGGAATGCAGCTCTGTACCCATCTGTGTGGTTGTGGGGGAACACGGTTCCCTGGGGTACATCCTAACTGCTGGGGGTCCAGTGATGAGCAGGCAATATTGACTGAATGAGTGAGGGAAATCACAAATAATGACAATACGACATCCGATCACCTACCAGAAGTAGTTCTGGGCGTTGTCAAATACGTTTGCTTAGGTTATAAACACTAGAATTCTTAATTAGTTCTAGGGTTCAGTATTGACACATATCGCTTAGGATTCATTCAGCTGCAGATAACAGAGATGTCGAACAAATCTGGTTTAAACAAATAGGATTTATTCCTGTCACTTTACAAGAAATGAAGAAGATGGTTGGTGGTATGGGTTTGTGATTGGGCCAGTGTCTGTGATTCTCTTTAGGCTTTTTCTTCATCGTCAGAAGCTGACTCGTTCAATCAAAGTCAAGATGTGGCGCTGAGCAGAGAGTTCATCTTCATGTGCTTTCTTCTTACCGGAGAGGAAACCTATTTCCCAGAAGCTTCCCATCCAATTTAATGTAATATCTTATTAGCAGAGATGGCTCTGTTTTAGGCTGCCAGTTGGTAGGTTGGCTGGGACAACTGTCCTGTCTGTCTCTCTCCTTCTTAGAGACCTGGGCTATCCAGGGCATATCTCCTCCAGACAGAAGCTCCCTGATAGGCAAACTCTGTCTTGGATTTGGCACACTCTAGTTCTGCTGCATTCCAAGTCCAAGGTCAATGGGGCAGGAAGGGATACTCTTCTCCTGGAGGTCATGGGAAGAAGTGAATGTTTACTTAAAGGTAATATGATCTTCCATGAAAGGACTGGCTTTAGGTCAACTCCTAGATGGGGGGTTGGGCTAACTTTCCCAGAGGCTAAAGGATACTTATCCAATCTTAAATGTGGAAGGCAGCTATCCAGGAAGAAAGAGGTAAATGGCTTTTTTTTTTTTTTTTAAGATTTTAAAAAAAATTTATTCGTGAGAGACATAGAGAGAGAGGCAGAGGGAGAAGCAGGCTCCATGTAGGGAGCCCCATGTGGGACTTGATCCTGGGACTCCAAGATCACACCCTGAGTCAAAGGCAGATGCTTAACTGCTGAGCCACCCAGGCATCCCTTAAATGGCTTTTAAATATGTAAGGAATAGACAGTGTCAACAGTGTCTGCCCTGATCCAGAAGGAATTTTTATTCTATCTACATCTTACCCTATTAGGCATAAAGATGTGGGGTGTCTAAGTAGATAATTGTCTTTTTTTTTTGCTTCACACCTCCAGGAACAGGGAAGAAGATGAAAAACAGAACAATCATTTATTATGTGTCTCATAAATGCCAGAAACTGTGCTAGGATCTTAAGATAGACTATTTTATTTATTTCTCATAATGCTTAAGATACATATTATTATTATAGTATTATGGAGGAAAAAATTGAGGCTTTGAGAAGTAACTTGACCATTTATATTATCGTACAAGGTGGAGCCAAGATTTATGCCCAGGTGTGCCTGGTACTGGGGCTTTATTCTATTATCCTATGTTGTCTTTACTACATTTTATTCAATTTATTTAAGAGCTATTTCTAGAACATTCTATGTAGAGTCTCCTAGGAGAAACTTAATTATCCGCAAACAGGATAGCTTTTTATATGTGTGAAATCAATAATTCTAAGTCATTGCCTCCCCAGGTTGAAAATAGTTTCTTTAAGAATTCCTTTTATTGTATGTGTAAGCTTATAATAGTCCCATTTTTCAGAAGGCCCCCAGGTAGTCAGATGTAGAAGAACTCTTAAACCAAACTAATAGCCGATCCAGACTAATAGCTGGCTAATGGCACTTGTCATCAGTCTATGTAATATTTAATTAAAGCATGCAATTCCAACAAGAGCAATAACATAAACAGATTTGGGAATATAGGCACATTGGTAAGTCTACAATACAACCGGAAGCGCCATTAGGAAATCAGAGGATTCCACAAAATAAGACCAGTTCAGAGATCTACAAAAATACATTTCTTGGAATCTCCATTAACGGCCTAAGGAAAAGTCCTTGTAGCCCAAATTCAGATGTAGCCGATTAAAATCCATTTTGTGGTTGGATTCCCCATCAGGCTTGTTGCTTCTTTCCCTTCATTCCCACTTTTGCTGGATCTTCTGCTTTTCTGTCTTTATTTTTGGTCATTCAACCTTTTATTTATGAGTGCAATATGCAGTATGGACCCCAGAGATGAGAAACTTAATGCAATAATACCCTTTCCCTCCTCTCTCTTGTAGGTAATAGGAAAGGGCTTTCCAACTTGGCTTACCCTTCTTGTGTTACTGCATTTGGATCCAGTGGTCAAGTCCGTAATAGTTTACCTGGTGAAGCTGACTTAGAAATCTTATGATGTCTTGTCTTACAGTTGTGTTTTTTTTTTTTTTTTTTTGTCCTTCTTTCTGGCACACTGGACTTTAATCCTGGGCACTGGTGTCAAAACTCTAGCCCACCACTCCTTCTCATATTGGAGATTGGATTCTGTGGGCATCATCTGCGGCCTTCTCAAAACCCCACAGATAATATTGTCATCTGTGGTTTGGTGGTTGTTCACAGTAGTGAGCTGGGATCCCTGGTTACTTTGAGATTGTATTAGAGACAATAGTGCCCAGAGGTTAAAATCTCAGATGCTTTTATTAAAAAAAATCTGAGTTTGCAGAATGATTCTATGATATTCTTCGGATAGGTTTTTCAGTTTCTCAAAGTTTTAGCTTCCTCATCCGTAGGAAAAGTTATTTCAATAGTTCCTGTTTATGAGGGTTGTTCTGAACGTTAAATTAGACAATAATGCTTGAGATACAGCAAGTGCTTGATCTCTGGGAAATTTGCATAGTGCTTCTGTGTCATGCGTAAACCCAGGAATTTTACACATATTATCTTATTTAATCCTCACATGAACCTCATGAGCTAAGTACTATTAGTCCTATATGAGAGATAGAGAAATCTAGGGCACAAAGAGTTTAACAGCTCAGTCAGCTATATAGCTGTTAAGTGGAAGTCCCAGGATTTAAACTCAGGTTGGCTGGTTCCAGAGTGTGCCCTGCTGACCTCTCTGCTATGCTGCCTCCGTATTGGTAGCTCTTACTACCAACACTACTACCCACATGTGCATCACCTTGATAGAGGGAGGAAATAGAAAAAGAATGAGGCTCCCTTTTTCGCATGAGGTTGTTTTTCCTGCTCTCTTTTACCACCAGCTTATACTCCCCCTTTATCGTTCTTGTATACAAAATAAATTTATAGCCTCTTCCCTTTGCTTTGCTACTTGTGCCCAGCAACCTTCTTCATTCCCACCTCACTAGGACCCCTGATAATGCATAAGCTCATAAGTTTCTAGGTCATGGCTAATTAGAGCCAGTCCCCATGCATTTATAAACTTCTCCTATAACCCTTACTCTGCTCTTAGGAACTACTGTGCTTTGTCAAGGGCCTTCCAGAACATTTCCCTTGAACTAAATAACATGTAAATGACCAGGGCAGACTCTGAGGAGCCTAGGTACTTTCTATGATCTAGATATTGTATTCTTTTTTAAACTTCCCTAGAGTGTTGATTTCCTTAGAAGCCAGAAGCCACATCTGGGTCAGCATGTGGAATCATACCAAATTTATAATCAAATAAACTATCAAAGAGAATTTTCCAAGAATGATCACCCTCTTCCTACAATAATAAAATTGATATTTTGTTATTTTTAACCCTGCTAAATTTTATATTAGTAATTTTACACTTGTATTCAGTCCTATCAAAATAGTTTTGATTATGTATTGTGTTACCTTTCACAGTAGTTACTTGCAAATGTTTGTGTAATTGGAAAACGGTATATGTGTGACGTTGGTTCTTAGCATAATCTGGACTTTCATGGTAGACACCTAATTTATGAACATTTGTAAAATAAGACGTGATCATTCAGGACCAGGTCATGTGGTGCTAGCCTCATTTCCTTTTGGTTAGAGTCATTACTTAGTTAGAGCAAAGCTATACACAAACTGTGTTGTGATTTCTACAAAGTACTTGACAAAATCTGATTTTATGCTGTAAATAAGAAGGTGAGTCATGATCTTTGAGATGGTACATGCTGGGGGAATTCATAGCTCAATGAACTACTGAATCCAAGAATATAAAAAATATTTATGAATGACTTTGGGTCAATCTAGATGATGTCTCCATAGGAGCATATAACAACTTAGTGCTGGGCTTTGTCTTATTTATTTAACTTTTATATCAAAAACTCACACCATACTATGCATGTATGATATATAGTCCATTCTTATTCCCATTTGAAAATTAGGATACTTTTAAAATTTCTTCCACGTTTTCTGTTGTTCAAGAGCACCATGTTTTTGAAGTTGATCAAAAGTGACTTTAGTACCTGGAACATCAGTCAACTGGGTCTGGAGGTGTGAGTACATATAAAGTGCATGCTCTGAATTGCAATTCTCTCTTTATATCATTGGGTTAGTTCCACCATTCAAGTTTTAATTTTCTTTTCTTTATTGGGCAAAACAGAAGCAAAATAGGAGTGGAGTAATTTTGCTCCCTGCCATCTCTTGAATTGTACTCAACATTCCCTAACCCTCTGTGTGCTTATCTGGTTCTTATTCTTGTCTCTTAATTTGACATTGTTTTCAAGTGTTAGCTCATCCTGGAATTTTACCTGTCTGACACCATTGTTACAGGTCTGGGATATTTAGTCAACAAATATATGAAGCGCACATTCTAACGGAGGAAGAAAGACAAAAAGCACCATAAACGATAAATTATGTCATGGATTATAAGGTAAACATAGTGAAAAATATAAAGGAGAGCAGAGATTTTGAGTTCTAGGTTGGGGGATGAGTTGCAATTTTTTTTTTTAAGATTTTATTTATTTATTCATGAGAGACACACACAGAGAGAGAGAGAGAGAGAGAGAGAGAGATACAGGCAGAGGGAGAAGCAGGCTCCATGCAGGGAGCCTGACATGGGACTCGATCCCGGGTCTGCAGGATCATGCCCTAGGCTGAAGGCATGCGCTAAACTGCTGAGCCACCCGGGATACCCAATGAGTTGCAATTTTAAACAGAGTAGCCAAAGTGGCTCAGTGAGCCAACATCCTTTGAGCAAAGACTTGAAGGAAGTAAGCATACAATTAGCCTTTTATGATTGAAATTAATTATATGTTTCTTCCTCCCTTGCTTATACATAGGTTCATATTTTCTGAATCAGTTGTAAAAAGGGCATTACATATATTGCTCCTTCAATTTTCCATTAACACTGTCCTCCACCTTCTCTCACCTTCTTTGGGACTAAAGGACTAAGATTTACAGACAAACACTATATCCAAATCTTAATTTCAGCTGTCAACTAGTCCTTTCTTGGCATATAGTAGACCCATAGAAAATATTTATTAAATGAATGAGTAAAGAGCAAATGCTGCTACCACTAGCTAATTATTTTTTTTAAAGATTTTATTTATTTATTCTTGAGAGAGAGAGAGAGAGAGAGAGAGAGAGAGAGAGAGAGGCAGAGGGAGAAGCAGGCCCCATGCAGGGAGCCCAATGTGGGACTTGATCCCAGGTCTCCAGGATCAGGCCCTGGGCTGAAGGCGACACTAAACCACTGAGCAACCCAGGCTGCCCACCACTAGCTAATTATAGATGGTGGCAACTAAGAGCAGATTTTGAAACCTCTAGAATATATTCCCCTGAATGGGATCCTTTGAAGATGCAAGACCTGAAGGCAGACTGGAGGAATAGCAGGTGGTGGATTTGTAGTTTGGGGCCAGAACCCTCTCTACGCAGCTCCTTGAGGAATGCCTTTAGTGAGGTGGGGGTAGAAGCTCACTCCATGAGCTGCCCCTGAACTTGGGAACTGTACACTCAGACACTGATTCCGTGAGAGTAGGAAGTGGGAAAATCACCCATGAGGTATTTTTCCAGTTAGTTTTTAATCTTCTGAGTGAGCTTTGCTGTTCTCCACCACAAAACAAACATCAAGCAGTTTTTCCCAGGGTCCCACATCTTGGGCGGGCTGAACGCAAAAGGCCTTTGCCAAAAGTCCCTGCACTGAGTGTGCTGTTTGTAAGGAGAGAAAACAGAATGTATAAACCATGGAGTTCTAACACACCACGTAGGAAAACTGTCTGGGCTTGAAATACACAAACGGCGGATATCTGACGTGTTCCATATTCTGTGAACATAGATAATGAGCAAAAGAAACTTAAAATATGGGTAACCATCCAACTTATTGTCCCAACTGGGACCCTTTTCAGAGTAAAAGGGTCTCTGTTAATCATCACACTGGGGAAACAGGCACAAGGCAAAGTCTGACTTTCTCAGGCAAACTAGAATACGTGGTGACTCTCAGTGGAGGAAAAGTACTGTGAAAAAGTGTACAGAGACGTATAGGTAAAATGTAATATTTTTCCCTTGCTGCCCATTTTACCTTTGACACTGCCATTCTAGGAATCACCAAATCATAGAATTTTTTAGGCTCAAATTGTACTTACTGATTATATACCCTTCTACTCAAAAGATGGTCCATGACTAGCAGCACTGGCATCATCTAGAAGAAATGCAGAATCTAGGGTCCTACACCAGACCTATTGAATCAGAATCTATGTTATAACAAGATCCTCAGGAGATTTGTATGAATTAATATTCATTTTTTTGAGATGAACTGATTGAGAAGTACTGATTTAAGCCACTTAACAAATAAAGAAACTGAGGCCTAGGGAGGTACAAGGTTCATCTAAGTCTGCTAGTATATCCAGAGCATCATCTCATATCTCTTAAAAATAGTTTTCCTTCCATGGGCAATGGTTCTCTCCCGTCTCTCATCCCTTAAACAGCCCAAGGCTAGCAAAGCAGACCTGAATTCTAGACATGGTTCACCTCAGGGTCAGCACAGTCACCTGCATCCAGTCTCCTTATCAGTAAAATGAGATCTGACTATCTCGTCCACTAAATTTCCCTTCAAGTTCTAAAGTTCCATAATTTCATAAATTTTATGAATCCTGGCATCTCGGAAGCCTGAAGCTAAATGAGTAGAGTTCCCCAAAAACATAGCGTAGGACAAGTGTCTTGATTAATGCTTTTCACGAGGAAGACATGCTGTTTGTAACAAGAAACAGGAAGGACATTCCGGGAGCTAGAATGGCAGAAACAGCTGTTGATCATAGAAAAGAGTATTTGGGGACAATAGAGAAAGATGGTATGGGATGTTTAAGAGATGGAAAAAAATATATCAGGCAGCTTTAAGCATGTTCCTAGTAAATTTAGACCATGGCACACAAAATAGCCTCTAAGTTAACAAAACTTTTCCTTAATTGGTGATAGTTTATATATTCACTGCTTCTGAGACTTTCCCTTCCAACCTTGGGCACCTATCACTATGATGGTTATGATGGTATGATGGTTAAAGATTTTAAGTGTCAATTCAGCTGAGTTTTGGTACCCAGTTGTTTGGTCAAGTACTAGTATAGATGTTGCTATGAAAGTTTTCTTTTAGAAGTGATTAACATTTCTAATCAGTAGACTTTAAGCAGAGCAGCTTATCCTCCGTGATGTGGGTGCCTCTTCCAATCAGTTGAAAGCTTTAAAAGCAAAGGCTGAGGCTTCCTGAAGAAGGAATTTTGCCTCAAAACCTTGCCTGAGTTTCCAGACTCCTAGCCTGCCCTGCGTATTTGGGACTCAAGAATGTAACATCCACTCTTAGCTGAATTGCCAGCCCACCAGCCTGCCCTACCAATTTCAGACCTGCCAGCACCCATAATTGCATGAGCCTATTCCTTAAAATACATCTCTATCTCCACACACACACACTTGGTTCTATTTGTCTGGAAAACCCTGTCTAATATAGGCAGTATTTGCAGATCTCTCTCCATTCTGATTTAATCAGAAGTTAAAGGGCACACAGACTTTTGGGTGATCTATTGACAAATGTGGAAAGTAGAAAAGTCTTTGTCCCCAAGTTCTGCATGAAGAAGGCAGGGTTCATTTCTGGCTCACCAATTTATCCTCAGTATCTACCTAAGACTGTGCCTAGCACAGAGACAGAAGAGGTACTCACATGTTTTTGAGTGAATTCACAGGAAAGTAATACTTAGCTGGGATTTTTGAGGGCTTGGAGAGGGAAATGGAATAGCCATGTCTACTCTCAGTATTAGTATCCCATAATGATTCAGAAGATCTAATCCCAGCTCATCTAATTCCCTCAGTATTCGTATGACCTTGGGAAAGTTACTTAAACTCTCTTAGTCTCAATGTATCCATCCAAAACATAGATATAATAATGTGCCTGCCACAAAGGGTTCACATGGGCCTTAAGTGAGTTAACACAAATAAAATACTCAAAACAGTACCCAGCATCCAGTAAGCATGATAGAAGTGTTCTCTGTTGTGACTCTTGTCTTCTCACATCCAATAATGAACACTTATGTCTGCAATTGTTCTAACTACTGGATACAAAAAAAAAAAAAAAAGTAAGACAAAATAGCAGCCTTGGAGGAAATTAATCAGACAAAACAACTAAATACAGTGTGATGAGTGTGCAAAAAAGTCTTATGGAAAGTTCTTGGGAACATTCATGGCAGCTGATTATCTAAACCAAGTAGCCTGTGAGCCCTTTATGAAGGAGGGAAAATTGAAGCTAAATCTTGAAAAATGAATAAGAGTTCACAAGACAAAGAAGTGGGAAGGGCAATTCTTGTGGAAAAACAACACACAGAAAAGCAATAAAGGCATGGTTTGGGACATGATGGATTTTGTGTTGAGCCTGAGTAACGTCCAAGAAGAAATGCTCAGTAGGTAAATGGCAAGAAAGTCTAGGGCTCAGGAGGAGGTAAAGGCTGAAAGAATAAGTCTGGAAGTCATGGTGTCAGCAAATTTGTCACAGCAGTTCTGAGCTGTGAACAAGAATGAGCCAGTGGGTGAGAAAATTTGAGCATCATCAACATCCACAGCATTTAAGGAGCAATGGGGGGTGATAGACTTGAAACAGAATTAGTCAGAGAGGTAGCAAGGAGACCTAGAAGAGAATAGTACCATGGAAGCCAGCAGAAAAGCAGAGAACATTCCAAGAATGAAGGAATGCTGATCTCTCTGTCACTGTGGATTTGCCTTTCACATAAATGGAACTACACATGGTCTCTTGTGCCTGGCCTCCTGCACTTAGCATAATGCTTTCACATTTCTTCCATGTTGTAGCGAGTGCTTCATTCCCTTTTCTGTGGCTGAATAATTTCCCAGAGTCACATTTTGTTTCTCCATTTACCAGTTAATGGTCATTACTTTTGTTTCCACTTTTTGTCTGTTATGAATAACGCTGCTATGAATATTCATGTACAAATTTTTGTGTGAACATATGTTCTTAATTCTCCTGGGTCCAGCAATTAGAGATTAGCTAAATAACATAATAAATAACTATGTAGCTGTCCAAAGGAATGATACAGAGTTGTGTATGTTCGTATGGACAGAATCATTAAATGAAAATACCAGAAATACCAGGTACAGTGCGCATTGGGAAAAAAAAAAAACCATTTTATAATTATAGATAAACAAATGAACAAATATGCAAAAAAAAAAAAAAGAATGCAGAGATACCAGGAGGAGTATAATTGTTTCAAGTCTTCCCTTCCCCTAATACAAACTCCACTCTAGTTGCCTTTAGAACATTAAAAAGGGGATGTACCAGTGTGCTTATGTTAAGAAGAAAACAACAACCAAAAAAAACCTCACTAATTACATAACTTAAAGGTAATCTTATTTCACCTCCCTGGTAAGATTTCCATGAATGTGCAATTAAGATAATTGCCAGTAACTATGTGAATTTAGTCAAAGCAGGAAGTATGCTGCCGTAAAACTTGTGTGGGTACAATTAAAAAATAAAAAAGGAAAACATCTGTTAATGCTCTTGAAGAACTTTCAGTATTTTCAGTCCTTCGATATCACCCCCCAAAAATGCCATAAATATGCCATAAAAATGCCATAAATCTTAGCTTTGTCCCCACACAGCCATGGATTCCCAGAGTTCTCCCATTTACCTGTTTTCCTTTAGTTTTGTGGAAATCTTTCCCGAGCAGATGCTGCTCTAATCTGTTACTTTGGTGGCCTCCGGTGACCCTTGCTTCCGGTGTTCACACATTGGGGGGTCCTCTCCCCTGGAATCTGGATTGGCCTGTGACTCACAATAACCAATACAATGTGGCCACCATGAAAGTGATGCCCAGCCAATTCTGTGCCTAACCCTTAAGAAGTTTCTGGCAGCTCCTGCTTCTGTGCTCTCCAGAGCTCTAAGCCACCATGTGAGAAGTCTGGGAACCCGGCTGGAGAGACCACATGGAGAGGCCACAGAGAGAGGCCACACGAAGAGAGAGGCCCTGAGATCCCAGTGATCCCAGCATCCTTCTAGACTCATTGACTAAGTGGAGCCAAGTGGCCACGAAAGGGACGAGCAGGGGAACTACCCAGCTGAACCCCGCCCAGGTACTGAATCCTGGGCAAAAAACTGGTCATTGTGTCTTAAATCAAAAGTTTGGGGGTGGTGGTGGAAGGGGAGGTGGGCAGGGGGTGGGGGTGACTGGGTGGCGGGCACTGAGGGGGGCACTTGACGGGATGAGCACTGGGTGTTATTCTGTATGTTGACAAATTGAACACCAATAAAAAATAAATTTATTTTTAAAAAAGTTTGGGGATGATTTCTATGCAGCAATAAGTGACTAAAAGGAATAACTCATTCTTTTTTCAGGAGAGGTGTAGGGAATGTTGAAGGAATTTAATTAACCTTACCCCGAAGGGTTAGAAACTAACTTCCTCATGTTGCAAGTGGGCCCTTCCCTAATCAACCCTTTCCATATCATTGGTGGAGAGACTGAGAGGGTTAAAAGCCAGGCGGAAATAAGAGCTTAAAGGGAATTCATTTCCTTCAGCCCACACCTTTTCTTTTCTTTTTTTTTTTAATTAATTTTTTTTGGTGTTCAATTTACCAACATACAGAAAAACACCCAGTGCTCATCCCGTCAAGTGTCCCCCTCAGTGCCCGTCACCCATTCCCCTCCAACACCCGCCCTCCTCCCCTTCCACCACCCCTAGTTCGTTTCCCAGAGTTAGGAGTCTTTATGTTCTGTCTCCCTTCCTGATATTTCCCAACATTTCTTTTCCCTTCCTTTATATTCCCTTTCACTATTATTTATATTCCCCAAATGAATGAGAACATACACTGCTTGTCCTTCTCCGATTGACTTATTTCACTCAGCATAATACCCTCCAGTTCCATCCACGTTGAAGCAAATGGTGGGTATTTGTCGTTTCTAATTGCTGAGTAATATTCCATTGTATACATAGACCACATCTTCTTTATCCATCATCTTTCGATGGACACCGAGGCTCCTTCCACAGTTTGGCTATTGTGGCCATTGCTGATAGAAACATCGGGGTGCAGGTGTCCCGACGTTTCATTGCATCTGAATCTTTGGGGTAAATCCCCAACAGTGCAATTGCTGGGTCGTAGGGCAGGTCTATTTTTAACTCTTTGAGGAACCTCCACACAGTTTTCCAGAGTGGCTGCACCAGTTCACATTCCCACCAACAGTGTAAGAGGGTTCCCTTTTCTCCGCATCCTCTCCAACATTTGTGGTTTCCTGCCTTGTTAATTTTCCCCATTCTCACTGGTGTGAGGTGGTATCTCATTGTGGTTTTGATTTGTATTTCCCTGATGGCAAGTGATGCAGAGCATTTTCTCATGTGCATGTTGGCCATGTCCATGTCTTCCTCTGTGAGATTTCTCTTCATGTCTTTTGCCCATTTCATGATTGGATTGTTTGCTTCTTTGGTGTTGAGTTTAATAAGTTCTTTATAGATTTTGGAAACTAGCCCTTTATCTGATATGTCATTTGCAAATATCTTCTCCCATTCTGTAGGTTGTCTTTTAGTTTTGTTGACTGTATCCTTTGCTGTGCAAAAGCTTCTTATCTTGATGAAGTCCCAATAGTTCATTTTTGCTTTTGTTTCTTTTGCCTTTGTGGATGTATCTTGCAAGAAGTTACTGTGGCCGAGTTCAAAAAGGGTGTTGCCTGTGTTCTCTTCTATGATTTTGATGGACTCTTGTCTCACATTTAGATCTCTCATCCATTTTGAGTTTATCTTTGTGTATGGTGCAAGAGAGTGGTCCAGTTTCATTCTTCTGCATGTGGATGTCCAGTTTTCCCAGCACCATTTATTGAAGAGACTGTCTTCTTCCAATGGATAGTCTTTCCTCCTTTATCGAATATTAGATGACCGTACATTTCAGGGTCCACTTCTGGGTTCTCTATTCTGTTCCATTGATCTATGTGTCTGTTTTTGTGCCAGTACCACACTGTCTTGATGACCACAGCTTTGTAGTACAACCTGAAATCTGGCATGGATTGGCAGAATTAATATTGTGAAAATGTCAATGTTACCCAGGGCAATTTACATGTTTAATGCAATCCCTATCAAAATACCATGGACTTTCTTCAGAGAGTTAGAACAAATTATTTTAAGATTTGTGTGGAATCAGAAAAGACCCCGAATAGCCAGGGGAATTTTAAAAAAGAAAACCATAGCTGGGGGCATCACAGCCCACACCTTTTCATCACAGCAGCAGCCCATTTCCATTAATGCTGCACATCTCAAGTTTTTCTCTCCATCTGCTGTTTTCATGTGTGAGTGCGCCTGCTAAGTATACTCCAACACCCGTTCATTTACTAGAAGATTCCTTTAGCCTGCTTTCCAGCTTGACTATTCCCCTGGAACCTACTGTCCTGAGTGTCTCTTCTCATTTTCTTTTTACCTTCTCCAACCCATGGACCATCACAGTTTCTCCTGAACACCTGTTCTTAAAGCATGCACGCTGGGCCAGCAGCACCAGCAGCACCTGGGAGTTTATTAGAAAACGCAATTTCAGATTCCACCTCAGACCTACTGAAGCAGAAACTCCGGAGACGGGGCTTGTGATCTGTTTTAACAAGTCCTCTAGGTGATTTCTTTCTTTCTTTTATTTTTATTATTTTATTATTTTATTTTATTTTATTTTATTTTATTTTATTTTATTTTATTTTATTTTACTTTTCTTTAGTTGATTTCTAATGTACACTAATGTTTGAAGGCCACCGCCCTAGAACACAGGTCAGCAAACTTTTTCTGTAAAGAGCCAGGTAGTAAATATTCTAGACTTTGGGAGCCATAAAAGGAAAGCAGGCACAAACAACATGTAAATGAATGAGCAGCACTGGGTTCTGAAACAATATCACTAATGGGTACTCATATTTGAGTTTCATACAGTTTTCACGTATCACAAAATATTGCTCTTTTCATTCTTTTCAACCCTTTAAAAATGTGAAAACGATTCCTAGCTTGAAAAGCAGGCAGTGGACTGAGGATGGCCTGCAAGCCTCAGTTTGTAAACCCTGGCCCTAGAACATCTCTGGTTTGCTCTTACTCGGGGCACCTTTGGCTGTTGCATCCATCTATAGTTCAGCAATCTTTTCTTTCTGAGGTCCCCAGCTGATCTCCCACACTCTTGGCCATCGATCTTCCCTGAAGATCTTGAGGAAATGTCGCCATTTGGACCATTGGGTCTGATAAAGAAGAAGTCTGTATATGGCTCCCAGCCAGGGCCTTCCTTCACCATGAGAATTTACTCAGCTTCAGGTCAGCCTTAATGGGAGTGGATTCAGGCCACTCGGCTCCCAGCAGACTGACAGTATAGTCCATGATGAGCTGTCCTCCACGCTCCACTGACCCCAATAAAGGAAGAATGGAGCAGAGATGACCCCTTCAGAGTCATTCCAGGCAGAAATGATCTTGGACCAGGCCACATCCCTGGAGCTACTTCCCTCTGGAGCTCTGCTCCCAGGACTGGGTGCTCCTTGGGGGCTGGAATCAGGGTTGTTTGTTTAGTGCCACTCCAAATCACACCTCCCTCCCATGTGGGCTGGGGAAGGAGAAATGTGTGTGTCTTGGCACAGTTGAGAGAGGGTGCACAGGGAGCAGAGGGCTGGGAAGGTAGCATGCATCAGAGTCTTCTAATTTTAAAAGGAAAAATAATAACCCTGAGTCCTGCTGCTCTCTGGATTACCGACCTCATTCCTCTCCCCTTCTCTTGCCTTCCCCAGGGAAAGCACAGCTACCTTAATGGCAAGTGGTGTTTACTTTCTCATGCCTCACACAGTCACAAATGCTCACAGCCATTAGACAGCTTCCTCCTCCTCCTCTGCCACTGCTCTGGGAATAGCAGCACTTCCAGGCTCCGGCGCTAAATGGCAAGCAGATGGAAATTTTTTTGGGGGGTGGGGTGGGGTACTATTAAAAGAGGCAAAACATTTCAGGGCTTCTTGTTTCTGGCAAAGCTGATGGTGTTGTTGCTGTTGTTGTTGCTATATACGTAAAGCAGAAGGGTGTTAAATCGGTGGACTTCTTCTCCTGCTTCAGAATCCCTCTCCTGGAACACAGGAACACAGTGCATCTGTCATTGTCTACAAGCTTCCCCAGATGGAGCCCTTAGGTGGGGTCCAGGGCTGCAGCCTGAGCGAAAGAGTGGCTTCCTCACCAGGGACTGTGTCACACTGCATGCAGGAAGAGTAGGGGTGGGCTGCTAGCACCCCTGGGACAATTGTCATCATTAGCAGTTATCATGAATGGTGCTCTCCACACAAGAGATGATGAAGTAGAGGTATAGAGAGATCAAGGAGCTCACTCAAGGTCACCCAACTCGAGTGCCCAAAGCCGATTGCAGTTCCAGGTGTATCTGGTTCCATGTTCCTTCCACCACTCCGTGGAACTCCCTACTCACCCCACCAGCATCCACTAGTCCTAATTAGCCCTTGTTCTAGTCCTAGCACTTCAGGGTGCGATGTGCCACATGTTGTTCTAAGCACCTCACATAATTAACTCATTTAATTATCATCATTATATAGTAGACACCATTATTATCCAAATTTACATAAGAGGTAATTGAAATACAAAGCTAACAAGTAGCTCAGTCACCATCTGAACCCAAGCCCAGCAGCTTTAGACACTTGCTCTCAACCACTGCACTACAGGATCTGGACGGAGACAATAAGGTTAGAATCCTTGGTTAGTTGTGTGATCTTTGGCAACTTATGTAATATCTCTGAATCTCAGCCATTTTATTTGTAACATGGGCCCAACAGGGTTAACAGCAAAGAAGTTAGTCAACTGTCCCCTAACAGCTTACTTGCCAGGCAGGTAGCATATAATTTAATAAATGGAGGTTTATTTATTATTATAGAGTCCATCCAGGCTAAAGGGAGGGAAACACAGACTTTTAAACTTTTTTTTAGTGATTTTTTTTCTTATTAAAAAATACACGTACATTATAGAAAATGCAGACAAGGGTGAGGACAACAGTCTCAAAATTCCAGCAGTATGTGATTATTATTATTTTGATGTTTATTCTTCTGATTTTCTTCTATGCATATATATCCAATTATTCTATAAGGTTGAGATTATATTGTACATTGTGTGGTACTATAAATTGTGTATTATGAACATATTTCTACATCATTAGACCTTCTACAATGTCATTTTGGAAAACATACACAGTTTGCACCGAGGGGTTGCACTGTGATTTTTACAATCAATTCTATTGTTGGATATTCAGGTTGCTTTCAGTTTTTCCCTATTTTATAAGTAAAGCTTTTATGAGAATTCTTGAGTTAAATGGAAGAACACAGCCTTTTGATGCTTAAGCACCATTTGAAACCTGGATCTGAGTCCCTTTCTGGCCCCATATTCACCTTGTAACCTTAACGAGTTACCCTTTATGAGTTTCAATTTTTCCACTGGTGAAGGAAGACAACAGTACTAATAACCACCTCACAAAATGACTAGAAGCATTAAATTGAGAGACTCAGCATAGACCCTCAATGTGTACCTGTCAGGTCAAATGATATGCATATTTTCAAGACGTAGGATAAAATTGCTCTATTACCTTCCAGAAAGGTTGAGCTATTTATATCCTTGCCAGCAGTGTAAGAACAGTACCCATTTCCTTAGGAACTTGATAACATTGAATATTAACATAAAAAAAAAAACACTGCTAATTTGATTGGCAAAAAAAAAAAAAAAATTCAGTGCTGTTTTAATTTGCATTTCTGATCATGTGGATTTTTAAAGAAATGTGTACCTTATGTGAGTCCCCTGGTTCTACTGACTGAGGGAAGAGAATGCTGACAAGTGAACAAAAATACTCAAAATGAAGGATGGCAAAGAGTCGTAAGATATGCAGCTGAAAGGGAGAGACCAGACATGGGAGAATAATATTTCATAGGCAAATAAACTGTGCCTCCAGACACGTGACCTCGTATTTGTAGGCAACACTTTATATGGGGTTGTCTGGAGATTTGAGGCACCCCAAATCCAATGTTTAGAATCTAAGTCTCTGTTGGAAGACAGATGAGGGAGATGAACCTGTTCTCCCCAATTGCTTTGCCACATGGCTCCAGACCTGGCCCTCCTTCCTGTGTGGCAGGGGCATCAGCTCCAACAGCCTCTGGTCCTGGTGCCCTCTGCCTCCCACAGCCACAGGCAGGGGGCGAAGGACCAGCAGGACAAGACTGCCATCAGGTTGATGATGCAATTGCTCTGGAAGCTGCTGACGAGAAAGGGCAAGCCAACTTCTGTCAATTAAGGAGCACTAAAACTCTGGGAGTTAGTCCTTGGCCCTTCTTCGTGGCCTTCTTCTAGCTCAGAGGAAAAATAAGCAGAATATGGAAAGGAGGCTGAATCCAGCCTTCACGAATCCAGGCTGCCAGACTTGTAGGGCGTCGCCTACACGCCCGCACAAACATAATGAGAGGGACTTTCAATTTTGCCAGGTTCATCTACTGATTTATTTATTGCCTGAGGTCCTTTGCGGTGCACTTGTTACTCTGACCTAGAACCAGAACTGACTGATTCACTCAATCGTGCTTGATGCTGTGGATTGGATCAGTTTCTTCTATACACAAAGTATGGTCAGGTCCTAAGGATGTCCTTTAAAATGTATTTATTTGAGAGAGTGAGAGAGAGCACGTGGGGTGTGGGAGAAGAGCAGAGGGAGAGAATCTTCAAGCAGACTCCCCACTGAGTGCAGAGCCCAACGCAGGATGTGATCTCAGGACCCATGAGATGATGACCTGAGTGAAAACCAGGAGTCAGACCCTTAACCAGCTGAACTACCCAGGGGCCCTCTGAAGATGCTTTTAATGACTTGGGGGAAATCCTCAACCACTTGCAAATTCGATGCCTTCGGAAACTTGTAAGTACATTTTAAAAAATATATGTAACTGTTAACAGGTACCAAAGAGCTTCCGCTCCTGTCTCTTGAAGGACAATGATGGGTATAGGGCTAGATGGAAAGGGGACATTCCTGCTCTGAGAGCCACAAACCAGCCTGTGACCTCCCTCTGCCATGTGTTGTCCACTTTGAACACTTCCAGTGTCCAGCGCTCAGACCCCAGGTGGCTGCTGTGCCCCGAGCCCCACCACTTCTCAGACCACTTCCAAGACTACACGCTCTGCCTTACTGGTGCCAGGCCGCCAAATCCTCACGGCCAACCATCTTTCTGTCTCCTAGGACACTCCAGCACTTTCTAAGCACCCACTTTTTGGCAGAGGAAGCTGATAAATTCCTTTTAAATGATAGAGTCCTCTTCCCTGCTTTTCTCCATCGTCCTCAAGGAGGACTCTTGTGCTGTTTCTCCTGCTCAATTTCTCAGGTCATTGGCCTCACTTGTCACATGTGTTCGTCTTGCCACCTCCTTGTTCACCTCCAATAGCCAGTCTATCCTTGTATCTTTCTGATTTCACCTCCCGAATATCAAGTCTGCTCACCTCTGATCATCTCCAGCGCTGTCACCTTCTTTCAGGCTACCATCATCGCTCCCCAGGACTCCTGAAACTTTGGTTTCCACATCTTTAGTCATCTCTCTAATCTATTCTCCCCACCAAACCTGGGAGATCTTAAAATACTTGAACAGCTTCCCATTGCTTTTAGGAAAGTTACGAGTCTTTAACACTAGTCCAGAGACACAGGTTTAGCTTCACCTCACAGCCTGATTCCCTGGGCATCTGCCACACTGGCCACAGCCATCTTTCAGTTTCTTGGACCATCCCTGTGCCCTTCTGACACTGGGCCTCCACACTCGGACTTTTCTCGGTCTGAACCACTTTCCCCCTTGAAATCGCCTGAATCCTTCAGCTCTCCACCCAAAAGTCATCTCCTCATAGATGTTTTTCCTTATTCCCCTGACCAAGGCAAACCCCATACATGTTCTTAGCTCTCCATGTAATTTGTCCGTCATGGGCTCTTTCACAATTCATACATTTACATTTGTGTACTTATTTAACTTCTGTCTATAGCCAATTAAACTCTAAAATACATGAAGGAAGAGACATGGTGTTCTTACTACTGTATCTCTAGCACACGTTTGGTCTATAGTAAATAATCAGTAAATTTTTTATTAGAATGACGAATGAAGAAACGATTTAACAAGGAGCAGATAGTTTTCTCAAGAAACTCCAAGATTTGGCCTCAGAAATAGAATCTACTTGTCTCTGTACGTAGGAATCGTCTTGGTTTTGTCACTTTGGGGAACTCTGGGTAGCAGGATCAAGGAGGCATTTATCTTTGAGGTTCCATGAATAGGGGGAATCACCTCACACTTTTCTTTTGTGCCAATTTTGCACATCATCTCGATGATTTAGGGTAGGCATGGTGTAAGGCAATACAGTAAATGTGTTTGATTCGTTTACTTCTTCTCCCAACACCACCTACTTTTGACCTACTCACAGATTTATGCAGGGTCCCTCTGGTGCTGAAAGGGTTCCTGCATAAATCTGTGAGTAGGTCAAAAGTAGGTCATTGCTGCCCCAATCACTTGATCCTTAAAAAGATGTTTTGCCTTTGTCATCACTTTGATGGTTCTCAGGAGTACTGGTGAGGCAGTCCATAGAATGCCCCTCAATTTGTGTTTGTCTGATGTTTTCTTTCTTTCTTTCTTTCTTTCTTTCTTTGTTTCTTTGTTTCTTTCTTTCTTTCTTTCTAATTGAAATATATCTGATATATAATTTTGTGTAAGTTTAAGGTGTACAACATGTTGATTTGATATATTTATATATTGCAATATGATTGCCATTGTAGTTTTATCTAGATAAAGGGCATACAGGAAGCTCCCTAATATCTTCACAACTTTCTAATATAAAATTGTTATACTCAAATATTTGTTAGTTAAAATTAAAGGTTTCTTTTTTTTATTTGTAATCATTCTTTTCCATATACATGGGTAACAACTGAGCATATGCATGCGTAGGCACTGTGGACCATATTTCCTCCAGGCTCTTCATGTGGAATATGATCCTTTCCCATCCATCTATCCTAATCTTACTTGAATTTCTAGGTCCAGCTAAAGTTCCATAAGAATAATTGTTCCCTTTCTTGAGTAATTGCCATGTGCCAAACAATGTGCTGAGCAAATACACTTGGTGGAATGGGTGCCATTTTCTCTGTTTTTAAAATAAGTAAGCGAAAGAACTGAAGCGTGTAGAGACTCTGAATGACTCATTCAGTGTCATCTAGCTGGCTCTCAAATCATACATTTAATCTCACTGTGCCCTGCTGCTTCCATTTATCCCAGAAAATGATTCTTGGTCAGTTTTGATCTTACTGACCCTCTCTTCTTCTGAATTGCTATAGTTCCATCTGGCTGTAACACTCAACTCCAGATTGTATGATGTTCTGTGCTAATTTGTTGGGCATATAGGTAGCTTCCCCTTGTCTCCCCATTTGTTGTTGTGCAGAAGAGTGATGGCTACCATCTCTGTCCCTCATGCACTGGGCTAAGGTTGGTCTGCACCAGGAACCTTTTATAATTACTTACTGCACACCATGGATGGAGCAGTGGAAAAAATGGAGGAGTTCATTGAGGGAGCAAACCATGTGAGAAGGATGGCTGAGTGAACTTCCTATAACACATGGGGTGCCTGGTGAGTCAGTCAAGCCTTCGGAAGTATTACGGTAGTTTTGTTCACATTTGCACATGTCCCAAGCAGCTGAATAATCATAAAAGGAAGTATTGCATCCATGGAAAAGGCAAGCAATAATCTCCTTTGAAAACAAACAGTGTATATCTTATCGATGGGATGGCATTTGGCAAAATAGAAAAACATATGCTGTGGTGGTGAGTGTTAAAATAACAAACCACAGCCCAAACCAAGCATAACAAACCAAGCAGCTTGGTTTTTCTTAATTACAAGTTGTTACAGCTCTTTTCCTATCTCGATTGTGAGCCCCTATCCTAATTGTCTCACAGACTTGGAGTGAGGAGACTCTTCAGCCTGTATTTACATCATTAACCATTCACCATCATATTGTCTTGCTAACCAGTTTTCCCTACACATGCTTGTTGGGTTTGGTTTGGTTTCGTGCTTTTAATTGTATGCCCATTGCTTAACTACTTTTTCTTCATATTCAATCTAAATTCCTCCTACCTCTGCTTCTAGTCATGAAGCACCCCCTCTCTCAAATCCTTTAGGTCACAATAGTCTGGCTAAGTTGCTTTCTTTCTCAGGCATTTTGAGTGAGACTCACTCTTCTGAATCCATTTTCAGAAAAGCAGGTCATACTCATAAAGAATAGACTTCTTGAGTGGTGACTTTCTGGCTCATCATTCATCACTTTCTGGTGAACAATGGGAAATAAATTTCATGTGACTCCAGGCAGGTATCAGGCAAGATCCTCTGTTGAGCCCTGTGAGGATATAAGTAATTTTATGGAACTGGAAAAAAAATAATAAGTTCTCTGTTTTTCAAACCTGAGATTTCACCTTTCATTTTAAAATCTCAATTGCTTACACTTTTATCATTTCAGTAAATCCTGGGAAATGATCCTGAGGAGTTTATTAGTATGGTTTGAAGATAGAAGAGTGCTCCAGTGAGTAAGGGACATAAAGGGGTGTCCCCCCCCCCAATTCAACAGTAGGTGCAGTCTTGGATTTATTAAACCAGAGGTTATGGTACAGGAAAAGGTAATGAGCCACGTGGACCCTTTAGTTCTAAACGGCTTTTACCTAATTGTGACTCAGCTCCACAGGATGAAAAATCATTTGGCTACAGCCCATAATCAAGAGATATTCACACTACAAAAGAAAGTCTCTAAAGACTGACCCCAGACTTGACTTGTAATTATTACCGCAAGGCGTTTGAAAGCTCTAGCAGAGATTTTGACTTAAAATTAGTTGAAGAGAAGGAAAAATTCATCTTCTACCCTTCAAGGTCTTCCTGCTGGACTAAGAATTAAATTTACATGAGATAGATTAACGGGAGTAAAAACCAGAGTTTTATTACATGCGCATGGAGGCCCAATAATGAAACTGAGACCTAAAGAAATGACCAAGGCAGGCAGTTTTTATACTTGCTAGGCAAAGAGACGATAAATCTGTGAGGAATTGATGAGACAAAGAAAAGTTAGCATTGGGAGCTTTGACTGGTAAGGAATTCCAAACAGAATTGGGCTGGGGTGGTAAATTAGTAAAAAGTACCACGGGTTGTTTATATAGCATGCTTGGTTTTAAATTCTCTCTCTGGTGAGAAGGTTGTTTCTTTACCTCCTGGTACTGGGAGGGTACCTTTCCCATGGGAGGTTTATTTGCTGCTTTCCGGGTGGGGGGAGCAGGCACAGGAGGGTCTGAGTGTCCTGCTTGCACTGGCTATCTCATAAGTAACTTGTGTTTAGAATAATCAATATGCCAAAGTGGTCCATTTGGGGGCAGCCTGCCCTTGCCCCTACACAGCCTAGTATCTTTCCTTGGTAGACTAAGCAACTGTCCTACATCGTTGAGGAATAGGGAACTTAGAATTAAGGTGGAATACACTAGCCTTGATTGGGCATGTGGGATTTCAAACAGGGATGAGAGGAACATTCTGAGGACCAGATTCTCTGGGGCAGCACGGCTATTAATAGGTGGAGATCAACAGCCTGACTGTGCATGTCTCTGTCAGAAACCTGATGCCTAGAATTGAGCCACCAACTGGAAACCCTGCAAACTGGTCAGAATGGCTACTGAGTGAGCAAAGGAGCCTCTACGTGTTTCCTCTGTGGAGAAACCCTGGCTCACAACACGGCCTTCCCAGTCACCTCTTGACAGACAGAAAAACAGCATTATCCAATTCTTCAAGAATAGGCATAAAACAGGGGCTGCTGAGTATAGGGATGGGGTGCCATAGACAAAATACACCTATGTTATTGTACTTGAGAAGCCCTTTCCATGAAGAAATTCTGAATGGTTCAAATATGATCCAGGCCCAAACCTAAAGAGTTATGCTAATTTTTTTCCCCGAAGTCTAATTTGAAAATGTTGCCTTACTTTTCATCTGTGCTCAGCTTCATTCATTCATTGATTCATTCACTGATTCATTCATTCACTCATTCACCAGCCAGGAACCAGGCCCTGGGTGGGATATGGGAGATAGAAGGGTGAATGAGACACAAGATATTCATACGCTGAAGAGTAAAGGGCAGGCACAGCCTCGTTATTGAAACTGCTTCCTCCTGAAAATATTATCACTGCAGTTGCTGTAGTTTCCTGGAAGTAGCTTGTTAACTGAATGAAGAGATGTTGTTGTTACTTTGGGGACTCAGGTTTAGTGGTGACACACCCCAAACAAGTGGCATGCCAACAACTTGCCCCAGTAGCTGGGGGGTGCTCAACTGCAGGCAACCACTTTTAGGGAAGAGTCTTTTTTTTTTTTAAAGATTATTTATTTATTTATTTATTTATGATAGAGAGAGAGAGAGAGGCAGAAACACAGGAGGAGACAGAAGCAGGCTCTATACAGGGAGCCTGACATGGGACTCGATCCCTGGTCTCCAGGATCGCGCCCTGGGCCAAAGGCAGGCGCTAAACCACTGAGCCACCCAGGGATCCCCTAGGGAAGAGTCTTGATAGAAATCTCTGCAGGGATAGTTCCTGGTATCAATGGGGGTGGGGCAGGACAGGTCATCTGACCTGCTTTATTCCCAAAGGGATCTTAAGGAAATTCACCACAGCCCTCTGTGACTGGTGAGTGGATAAAAGGAGTAGAAAACCAGTTAGCAAGGCTGTGCGTGCTCTTTCAAACCTAATAACTGGTTAACTTGCAAATCTCAGAGCTTCTCTTGCTGTGTGACAGGATGCAAAGAACATTCACATTGATGAAACAAGGGGCCTGAGGAGGATGTCTATTTGGTGTGTGTGCAACAGAGTTGGAGGCGGCTATGCTGGATGATGGAAGCCCAGAAGGTTGGAGAGAAGGTAGGGTAGATGTTCTTGATTGTAACATGGTACCTTGAAATTAGTATTTCACTAACTGGTTTTCTTGGAGGAAGTGATATAACACGTTGGATCTATAAGAAGAGACGACCAGAAAGGTGATAAAGCTAAGAAAAATTACAGCAAATGACCTTTCTGTAGCAAGTCCTCAAAATGCCGCATTCTATGTTTTTGCAAAGCCCTCACCCAAACACATGGCAAAAGATAAGCCTCTTGTCAACAGTTTCTGCTGTAAGTGAGAACGTGGTGTTGGAAGAATATGTACAACGATATGATTCGGTTGTAGTTTGGTCCAAGTATTGACTTAAACTTCAGTAGGTACCACTGTTTGGTTGCGGAAGATGGAATTACAAAAGGTTTTTGGAAGGTTACTGGGAATGACTTACCTTTGTCTGGGAGAAAGCTTTGAAGGGAGTCTGGGGGAGTGAAATTGAGGGAGTGGTGTGAGCTCTGTGAGGGGGTTCAATATGCCTTTCCTACAACTCCTCACCACGTGACTGCTCAAGGAACTAGGTAACCTCTCCCTCTCTTCCTTCTAAGAGTAACAGACAGATATTGGCACCTTCTGTGAGATAAACTCTATATTGTGACGTTTGCTATATTGTAGGTGTGTTCTGGGATGTGAAATGTTCTGGACATCATTTTTTCCTCACCTCACAAAAATGCTTAACAAACTCAGGGGAGGAGGCACCTGGGTGGCTCGGTCAGTTAAGCATCTGTCTTCAGATGAGGTCACAATCCCAGGGTCCTGGGATTGAGTCCTGCATCAGGCTCCCTACTCAACAGAGAGCCTGCTTCTCCCTCTTTCTCTGCTGCTCCCCCTGCTTTTGTTCACTCTTGCAATCTCTCTGTCAAATAAATAAAGTCTTTAAAAAAATTCAAGTGAGACTCCTAACTCATAGATGGTGACCTTTCTGAGCTCCTATCTCAGGGCTCACAGCTTGACAGAGTCACCCAAAACCTCACTATGTACCTGTACTCACAGTCTGTACTTTGATCACCTTCTCCAAGTGCAGGGACACAGCACTCCATACCAGCCCAACCCCCAACTCTAGGAGCGACTGTCCCCCAAACCGGTGCTGATGACAGTGGGTGTCCTGGAGTGGCTTGACAGAGTTCTGGCATCTTCTACTTGGGAAATCCTTAGCCCATCCTTCCCAGCTGTGTGAAAATAGAAACTTAACTTCATTCAGAATTTTTCTAGCCTCTGGATCCTTTGTCTTAACCATGGTCTGAGTCTATATGGCCAGCAAAAGCCACAAAGAGCCATGTGTAGTCCTTGGGTAGAAGGTTGGATAGAGCAGCTGAGGATATCATGAAATGCCTTTTCCCTGTCAAAGGAGCCAGAATGCTCTTCAGTTTAGAGGTCACATCAGCTGCATTAGCATCTTCCCCCATGTCAGGCAAAATGGGATGTGACAGTAGGGTAGACTGTCTCATTTTTCCTTCATACCCAAGAGAGTGTTTGGTCCTTGCTACATACAAAGGTGATGGAGGCCATGGGATTCAGAGCTTTCAAAATTTAGGAGCCTTCAGATTTATTAGGAGTTTTCAAGTGCTCTTTATCTATGAAACCCTTTGTTTGGGGAAACCATTGTGGAAGCACATTACTGAAAACAGAGAAAGACAGACATGTTCTGATAGAAGCAGAGTAGGGTAAATCCTGGACTCTGCCTATTTAGACCCAAACTCAGACCCTTTAGAGTTGCATTGCTCAATACGGCAGCCACTCACCACATGGACCTATTTAAATGAACTTTAATTAAATTAAATAAAATTTAAAATGAAGTTTCTCAGTCACACCAGCCATACATATATCAGGCACTCAATAGCCATTAGGGGTGAGTGATTACCACTTAGACAGCATGGATGTAGAACATTTCCATCATAGCAGAAAGTTCTATTGAACAAAAGTTCAACTGGACAGCAATGCTCTAAAACCTAGGAGATCCATAGGGGAACTCTAGAGCTTCTAGGACTCTGAGAAACACAGGTGGAAAATCTCTGGTTAATCTAACACCTGAGCAAGAAGAGAAGTCCAAAGAGGTGGTGTGGTTCACCAATCACATGGCTGGTTATTAGAGACCCAGAGTCTTGCCTCACATCTCTTACTCCAGTTCAGCCTTCTTCCAATGTCTTGCCTCACTAGTCTCTGTTGCCTCTCTAGGATTCACCAGCGCCACCCCCCAAGCCTTTCTGGAACATCCCTACTATTGAAAGACAGGGAACTCAGTTCCCAGGCATCTATGAGGTTTAAAAAGGGATTTTAAATTTTATACGTGTTCAATCAGCTTTAGGCACTTAAATAGAGACATTTAAACTCACATCAGGCCCAAGCAGATGTGGAGGGAAATACTGTCAATTAGTGAGAGGCTAATTAATCTTTCTTTGCCACATACACTCTGGCAACATCTAGAAAGTGCTGTTTTGCTCAGAGCTGTGGGGTCCTTTGCTATGGAAACAACGCATGATTATAATGTTGATTTCTTGACTTTATTCAGAAGCTGGCAGTGGAGGGCAGATTTTGTCAGCAGTCACCCTTGCAGTCAGAAAGGGGAGGAATTAGAAAATAGAAAGATCCTTTCACTAGTGAAGCAGGGCATTTTAGATTCCCTGCTTTTCATAGAATAAGCATGGTTTACTCTACATAGCATCTTCCAATTCAGATATTTCAAAGTGATTTCCTAATCACATCTTGTTATTTCTCAATCTAAGTCTTGTTCTTTTTTTGCAACACAGAGGGTTGGATGAGGAAACTGTGATAGATGAGGCTTTTCAAGGGTAGAGTCATCCTCAACAACCTGGTAACAGGCTGTGCTTTTTTCAGGGGCTCAGAACCTGCTTGGTTCTTCAGCACATTTCATAACTTCTTCCTTCCTGTCCAAATCCCCCTGTGGCTGCTACTCGAATATTTTTATTTATAGGGATATGCCTAAAAGGGGTCAAGCCAGAAATGGCATGTCCATATATCATACATCCAGCCAGCAGTCTTGGTAGCCTCCTAAGCGGCTCGAAGTTAGGGGAGGTGAACTTGAGGTCAGGCATAATGCTGGGCACAAAGGCAGTTGTATAAATGAAGAGAAGAGTTTCTAGTAATGGAAACTGAAGCCTGAACTCACATTTACAACATGGTGTGGCGTTCATGATAGAAGTATTTGCAAAGAGTGATGGGAGCTGTAAGGAGGCTTTAGCTACCATCACTACAATGAAATTATTCTCTCTTATATTATGGCGCTAATCTTCTCTGTGTGTTACTTCCTTGGCTTCTTTATCTGTCTAGATAATTTTCATTCATTCATCAAAGCTCGGTTGAGGTCATCTTTATCTGTGAATCCTTTCTGACCACACTACTTTCCTGAATGATAGGCAGAGTTGGGTGAATCATCCTCACTGTCCTTAGGGTAGCCCATAAGTTTCTCTATTTGGCACACACACTGTTTTGTAATTGTTTGCTTATGTTTCTATTACCTCTTTAGAATATGAGCATTACCCTTCTGGGACCCAATTTCTTCATCTATAAAATGGAACAGTGTGGGAAGAGTACACAAGTTCTCAAATGAATGGTAGCTAATATTACTGTATGAATGGATGGAAGGATGGATGAATGATGTAGAGGATGTGATATATTAGTTGGGTCATGAAAAATGAAAAGAAATTGTCAGGTGGAGATGATGTCTTAATTTTAGTAATATCCTCCTTAAAGTTTGTGGTATATCTAAAACTGGGAACTAGTTTATTGAAAGTTCATTATTCACATCCCTAGGGACCTTTGTTTTATTCATTCATTCATTTATTTAAAAAGTATTGTGGGCAAGGATGGAACCCTCTTGCATTGTTGGTGGGAATGCAAATTGATGCAGCCACAGTGGAGAACAGAATGGAGGTTCCTCAGAAAGTAAAACACTAATTAAAAGAGATATATGAGCCCCTATGTTTGTAACAGCATTACCGTACCCAAATTATGGAAGCAGTCCAAGTATCCACCAATAGATTAACAAATAAAGAAGAGATGGTACACACACACACAAACCGGAATATTATTCATCCATAAAGTAGAATGAAATCCTATTATTTGCAATGACTTGGATGGAGGTAGAGAGTATAATGTTAAACAAAATAAGTCAAAGACAAACTCTATGTGGAATTTAAGAAATGAAACGAATGAGTCAAGGGAAAAAGAGAGAGAGAGAGAGAAAACAAACCAAGAAATAGACTCTTAGCTATAGAGAACAAACTGATGGTTACCAGAGGGGAGGTGTGTGTGTGGGGTCTTACACCAGGGTGAAATAGGTGATAGGGATTAAGGAGTCCACTTGTCATGATGACCACTGGGTGATGTATGGAGTTGTTGAAACACTATATAGTATGTAGGAAACTAATATAACACTGTATGTTAACTATACTGGAATTAAAATGTAAAAATTCTTAAAAAATGAAATAAATAAAAAGTATCATACACATATAGATGGGATTTGGGGGGCAATTTGGCAGAGGAAGGATGCAGAACCCTCTCTGGAAGAATTTAAAGTGAAAGATATATGAAATAGTTAATCTTGCAGACATATAACTAGTAAATGCAGAAATGAAAAAATATATAAAGATATATAAAGGACATATGTGATGAACGCAACAGATGTTCAAAGGGTACAGGTTTTGTTCTGACTTTGAGGAAATTTTCATGAAAGACATATCTTGAATGGGCCTTTAAGATAAGTACCATTTGGAAGGGGTGGTTGGGAAGGGTTTTCCAGCACTGGTTGACCAGGAGCACAAGACCAGGGATATGGACAAGGTGGACTCAGGGGGCAGCAAGTAACTCATCCAACTAAGAGCCAGGGTCTTACACCGAGGAATCATAAGAGCCAAGATTCATCCATTTATCCAACAAACTCTTATTGAATTCCTGTTATGTGCCAGGCACTCTTCTAGGCATGGGATGTATAATAATAAACAAGATAGAGTCCTGATTATAAGGAACTTATATTCTAGGGGGAAAGATGGGCAATTAAAAATAGAAACAATGAATATATAATAATGTCAGGAAGTGATGAGTGCCAGGAAGAAAGATAAAGTAGGAAAAAGGGAAAGATAGACATTTCTGGGCTTCTCTAATCAGAACTCCTGTTTGGGGGCAGGGGAACAAGATCAATGAAGTCTTCCCTGATGATGTGGGATTTAAAAGTAAAGACCTGAGTGGAGTGATGGAAAAAGACACACAAATATCTGGGGAAAGTCACTCCAAGTGGAAGAAACATAACTGTTAAGTCTCTGAAGTAGCAGTGTGCTTGCCAAATTGGAAGGAAACAAGGGGGCCAGCCAGGCATGATGAGCAAAGAGAAAAGTAATCAGAGCAGTAGGCAGGGGCTAGCTCAAACAGAATTGGATAAATCATAATAAGGGCTTTGGATTTCACTCCAAGTGTGCTTGGAAATCATCTAGGGGCTTGGACTATGAATGACATAATTATACTTCGAAAGGATCCCTCTGACTGATGCACAAAGTACAAATAGTAAGGGAATCATAAGTATAAGCAAGGATAATAATTATTAGGCTAAGGTGATGATGATAATGGTGATGGTGGTGATAATGATGATAATAGAGTACTAAATACTATTTTTAGTACTTCACGTGTAATAACTGATTTAACCCCAGGAAAGTTTCCTAAGTAATTTTCTATGATAAGCCTCACCTTAAGGATGAGGAATAGAAGCATACAAAGCACACAAAGGTGGAGCATATGTGGCAAAGCTGGGTTTTGAGTTCATGCAATACCCACTTCCCCAAACTGCCTGTCTAGCTAGCTTCCTCCTAGATTTGTACTAAGTGTATCAGTGGAGATGGTGAGGAAAAGGTTGAGTTTGGGGTATATTTTGGAGGTAAATACATTAGGATTTGCTGATGGGTTAGATATAGGGAGAGAGAGACAGATCAAGGACAATTTCAAAAATTTTGAGTGTAACTGGGTGGTTGATAATTTTGAGATGGGAACACTGCGGGGAGAATTAGGTTTGGGCTGTCGGCAGGAATCAAGGGCTCAGTTTCATGACATTTAGGTTGCTGAAGGCTCTAATTACAGATGATGGGGAGAAACTGATTATCTGAATATAGACTTCAGGGGACAGGTTGGTGCTATAGATAATAATTTTGGAGTCATTGGGTATAGATGGTATTTTATGATGTATGATTGAAGGAAATCATCTGGAGAATGAGTATAGAGAGTACCTAGAGCACTCTATCAAGCAAGAAAGAGGAAAAGAACTAAATATTAGATTTGGCAATGTGGAGATGGACAATGACATTGACAAGAGCCATTTGAGTGAAGTGAATACAGATGGCTTGATTGAAGTGGGTTCAAAAGAGAATAGATTGGTAGCTTTTTTTTTTTAGAACAGTTTATCAATATCTGGTAAAGTTACAAATGAAGGTACCTTCATTTGATCCAGCAATTCCATTTCTTTCAAAAGCAAGGCTGAGGCTATGGTAAATTTTGTTGATTGCAAAAAGTGCATTTCGCTGGGCTTACAGAAGGTCTGAGTTGTTGAAAACAAGTGAAAGCTTGAGTCAAATTAGGTGAGTGAATGATGGCCCCCCAAGATATCTAATCCCCAGAAATTGTATGTTATCCTACACAGAAAAAGGGACTTTGCAGATGTGATTAAAGATATTAAGGCAGAGGGATTATCCTGGATTATTGGGATGGGCCCTTGTTTTGGACTTGCAGTTTCCAGAACTGCAATAGGACTATATTTGTCTTGTATTAAGTCACGAAGATACTGTGATTTGTTACAGAAACAGTAGAAAACTAGTATAAGAAGGTTGCAGAGAGATTGATGTGTATTTTTTTTTTCACTTGGAAAAATTAGAAAGTGAAATGATTCTTTATAGTCAAAAGGAACGGAATTCCAGACCTTCTGAAAAGAAGAAAGTTGGCAAGTCCATGTGATACAAGAGCAGGCTTGGAATTCAGGGACCAGGGTTCAGATTCCTACACACATACTTACACAGACTATGGGAACAAAGGCAAGGTCCCCTCTCTGAGCTTCATTTCCTCACCTATACATGGGAAAGGTAGTGTGACTACTCACAGTCCAGTGCTCGGCACAGCACAGACATTCACTAAATGTGAGCTGCAATTGTACCTTCTTCCTGCCTCCCTCTCATCCAAGCACTTACATAAACAGCAGATTTTCCTTGCTTTAAATGAAATCCAGAAAAGGGTTGAATTTTCTCTTTGTCACCCATCCCTACCACCACACACATATAAGCATGGGGAAGACCTTTGGTTCAAACATATTTATAGTTTAAAGGAAAGTGAAGGAAAGAGAAGCAGCGATAGAAAAATCAATTCAAGATGCTCTTGGTAACAAAAGTGTGTGCACCTCCATGGGTTCTTCTTGAGTGTTATTTGACCAAACAATGGGTCATTTTCTTGTTTTTTTTTCTTCAGAATCCACAAATTGATTACAGTAAGATGTGGTGTGGCTATCTTATGTCTCCTTCTAATGCTAAAAGTAAGTTAAATTCAGTAACACCGGATTATATAGCACTTATATATCAGCCCTCTGGTCACCATTGAGAAAAAAAGTCCCTAATCACTATGGTTTCTTTGGTTCACCCTTTTGTCTTTGCACATGGGGAAGAGCTGACCAGATTCCTCAATGCTTGGAACTAAGCTATAACGTCTTTTCCACCCCTTTCACCTTGGAATTGAAACTTGCTTTGTTCTTTCAGATGCAACTGACTTTTGTGTTTTGGGGTCCTGCCTCTCTAATGAACATGTTATATCTGTGAACTTCAGTGAACTGAAGCTTGGTCTGAAATCCTAATGGAGTTGAGATCTACTTTAGCATTTTCTATCTCAGATTCTGACTTGTTGAATTTTAGAGAGAAGCACATTAAAACAGAGCACTGTTGATGGGACATAGATAATTTATTTGAAAAATTTAAAATATAATTTAAATTATTTATATGTATTTATGTATTCAAAATATACTTCTATTTGAAAATCATTGGTTGTCAGTCATGTGCATTTCTTTCTTTTTTCTTTTAAATATTTTATTTATTTATTCATGAGAGACACAGAGGGAGAGACATAGGCAGAGGGAGAAGACTCCCCACAGGGAGACTGATGTGGGACTCGATCCCAGGACCCTGGGATCATAACCTGAACCAAAGGCAGATGCTCAACCACTGAGCCACCCAGGTGCCCCAATCATGTGCATTTCTGTATAGGAAAAATTCACAAGTATAAATGTGTAAGTATTTCATGTTGCATATTGACACTACATTGTTCTGATTATTGATCCATCTTTTGGTCTCTGGACTCTGAAAGACTGTTGAAAATAATCTCATGTAATGTCCACTGAATAAAAAAGAAGACCAGGTTGTTAGGCCAGTTGTAGCTTTTCTTGTTGGATTTTCAAGTGATTGCTGGACAATTGAAGGCAGGAAAGAGAATCATTGTAATAGGCTGTACAGGCCAAACCTTCTGGGCTTCCATGATACAGCGATATGTCTCCAACTCGGAGAAGGAGTGGATTTAGAGGGGAAGGCTTCCTATACCTCACGTGATTATTTTCAGGGATAAAACAGACCATGTTTAAGAACCCACTTAACAGAGATTTATTTTGTGTGTACTGTGTGCCAATAGTGATTAAGGCAGATTCCTATTCTCTGGAGCTATAGTCTGGTGAGGAAAGCCATACTAAATAAATAAGTGAATGGATTATTCCAGTGTTAATAAGTGCTAGAAAGAAAACAAGGAGCATCACATAAATGAGTATAACTGGGGTTTTGAGGAAATGGAGGAAGTGCTAGTTTAAGTAAGGTAAATCAGGGAGGGTCTCCCTGAGAAGGTGGCATGTGAGCTTACATTTGAAGGTGAGAAGGTGTGGCCACATGAAGAGCCAGAGAAAGAGTATTCCAGAGGGAAGGGCAACAAGTACAGAGTGCTTAGCTTCAGAATAATCATTAGGAACTGAGAGGACAAGGGTCTAGCCAGTAAACCAGAGCATGTGGGGTCTTGTATGCCACGTAAGAATCTGGATTTTTTTATTTTAAGTCGGTGAGAAGCTATTGAGAAGATTTTAAAAAATTAAGTAAAATGAACTGATTTGCCTTTTAATATGATCTCTCTGCCAAATGTGGATTAGAAAATAGATTCTAGTGTTACAATCATAAAATTGAGGAGACTAGTAGTTCAAGAAAGAGGTGATGGATATTAGACTGGGGTAGTAGCAGTGGGGATAAACAGAAGTGGACAAATCTGAGATATATTTTAGAAGTGAAGTCAACATGGGGCTGAGGGAAAAGTTCATTGACTTCTGGGTCTTGGGAGAGACTAGGGAAGATTGGACAATAAATGCATTTTGTGGGGGGAAACTCCAACTGGTTTAAGACATGTTGAGTTTGAGATGCTATAAAATAGGCAAATAGTATATTAAGCAGGCAGCTGGCTCCACAGGACTGGGGCTCAAGGGAAAGGTCAAGGATAACAATAGGGATTTAGATGCCTTGAGCATTCAGGGGATGTTCAGATTATGGAATGGATGAGATCAGTTAAGGAGAGAATGTAGATGAAGAAAAGAAAGTGGTCTAGGACCAGCCCTAAACTACTTCAAGGATGAGAGGCGGAAGGGGAAGTGGGCAGAGGCTGGGGTAACTGGGTGGCGGGCACCGAGGAGAGCATTTGATGGGATGAGCACTGGGTGTTATATTATATGTTGGCAAATTGAACTTCGATAAAAACAAATGAAAAAAAAAAGAATGAGAGGCTGAATAAAGGAGAAGAAGCCAGCCAAGGATCTGGTGATGACTATCTAGAATGGTAGGCAAAAACTCCAGAGAGAAAGACACTTCAAGATAGAGTTATAACCACATTCAATGTCACAAAGAGGTGATGCAAAGTAAGAGCAAAGAAGGGACTATTATATTTGGCAATTTGGAAGCCAGAGGTTAATCACAACAAGTGCAGTCTTGGGTTTGATGGGAGTGGGGTGGGGTACCAGATGCTTTCATGCAGCCTAGGCATTAGGAAAGACCCTCTCACTGCAGAAAAGCTGGATGTACCTATGCATTGCAAACCTTGTACAAGAAGCAAGAGAAATACTCAGAAACCAAGCATCCCAACAGGATACCAACACCACAACTGACCTACTGGCAAATCTAAAAAAGAAAAACAATTCCTTTAGAATTTGCAGAATAATGCCTGGGTTTACCTGGAATAGACAGTTAGCTTGGCCTGAGCCTGGGCAGCATGAGGAGAGGTGAAACACAAACCACTTCATAAGACACGCATCTTTTGTGCATGGTTTAGGAAAGAGATTGGCCTGCTTTCAACGACAGGAGTCACTTGACATGACTTCAGGTGGAAAGCTTAAAGGAGAAAATTCATTGTTGTCATCATCATCATCATCATCATCTTTTTTAACCATAGCTTTGCCTTCAAGTGGGACCGAGGTTCAGTTTTACAGTAACTGTACCACCAGAGAGTGCACAAGTCAATAGCATTAAATCAAATGTATTCCAAGTTAGTAGCAACTTCTGGTACCCAGAAAGTTCCAATTCAGAAATATGGTCAGAAGTTTGCACATCAAACTTAGAGAACACAGGTTCCTTTCAGGCACATATGCAGTAATTATAAAAATGCACCACATACTAGACCATCAAGGAAGTTTCAAAAAAATTTAAAAGTTATAAAATTAAGTTGTAACTCAGTCATAAAATAAATCAACTATGATAATATAAACGGTTATAAAAATACACTTTGAATTTTAAAATATACTTCTATAGAACTCAGATGTAACAGAATAAGTCATAACTGAAATGTCAAAATAGTGAGAATTTAACTTTAGTGAAAATATTGCACTTCAAAACTTGTAAAATGCAATTAAACAAAACTTTGAGAAAAATTATAATCTTAAATGCTAATATTGAAAAAGAGAAATGATTGGCAATGTGAGCTAAGTATTCAACTTCTTATTTTTAAAAAAGAAAATTAAACACATTAAAACCCAGAAGGAATGAGATAAGTAAAAGAAAAAATAATGAAATAGAAAAAATATAGACAAGATAAAACCAAAAGGTGGTCCTATGAAACAATTAATAAAATTGACAAATATCTGGAAAATTTAATCAAAAGACTATGCACATAACTAAAAAGTATTAAGAATGAAAAGGGAGACATGGCTAAAAATGCAGCAGAGATTAAAATATATTAAATAAATATATTAAGAATAAACTATGAAGAAGCATGTCAACATTTGAAAGCTTAGATAAAACAAAATTCCTTGAAAAATATGGTTTACTCGAGCTGGCTCATGAAAAATTGAAATTCTGAATAGCCATAGAACCATTAAAAATTAAATCAGTTAACAAATCCTAAGTTTGGACAGTTTTGTAAGAAGCATACCAAACTTTCAGGGAATAGTTTATTCCAATATCATACAAATAATTTCAGAAAATAAAAAAAAGAATAAGAAAAAAAAGTCCTTAGCAAACATTTTGATGTAAATATAACCATGATATGAATTCCGTATAAAGACAGAGCCAGGAACATTATTTATTCATAAACATAGACATAAAAATCTTAAATAAAAAATTCAACAATATACGAAAAATACATCACAATCAATTTTGGCCTTCAGAAATCCAAAATTTCATCCCAATTCCATCCCAGGATGCACCATTCATTTTACATTTGAAAATCTGTTTTAATTCATCAGATTATTAGATCAAATGGTCATTTGAATAGTACTAAATAAACTTCAACCACATGTGGTCCCCCACCTCCCCAAAAAAACCTCTCATGGAAACAAAGAATAGAAGTTCTTAATAAAAGGGGTAATGGGGGCATTTGATTGACTCAGTTAAGTGTCCCACTCTTGATCTCAGCTCAGGTCTTGATCTCAGAGTTGTGAGTTCAAGCCCTGTGTTGGGCTCCTCACTACTTAAAAAAAAAACAAAAAAACAAAGATAAAAGGAGCAATGGATTAGTGTTAGGAAACACTTGTGTTGGAGAGTAGAGAGCAAGGGGAGAGACAGACAGACAGACAGGCTATGTATCTGTTCATCTATATGCATTCTCTGGAATGATAGAGAAGCTAACAAGGGTTGCAATTGAGAAAGACAAGTGGAAATTTGGGGAACAAGGTGGAAGGGAGACTTTTTTTTTCCTGTGCACTTCTTTGGGAACTTAAAATCTTGATTTTACATGCAGGGGTTACATACCCAACATCACTTTTAAAAAGCCAAAGCTGAAGTTATAAAATATTACCTATCTGTCATCAGTGAAAAGCTACAGTGTTATTTCAGCAACAGATAGATAGGGAGATAATAAGAGTACGCCAAACACAGCAGGACATTTGAAGACCATAAAACACTTCACATTAGCTATCTATGTGTCCTGAGTGAAACATATATATTCCCTGGAGGAAGGTAACAGAACAGCTTGAAGACTTAGAGATAAGAAAAAAAAATCCTTCTTATGTACGTAGTTTTCGTGGTAAAATATCTAATTACCTAGTAGACCATTTTGAGTACCCAGCATATACTGACCACTATATTAGAGTGTGTGTGTGTGTGTGTGTGTGTGTGTGTGTGTGTGTGTGTAGGGAGATGAGTTAGAAAGGTGAGTAAGATGTCCTTAATGAACCTATAATCTACTTAGGAAGACAAGTGCAGCATTCAAGAAACACTATTTTTCCATCTGTAAATAATACGTTTTATGTATGTGATCTATGGCTACTTCCAACTTTATTTTTTCATTTTAATTAGCAAATTGTAAAAGACTGTACAGTTGTGTGTGTGTGTGTGTGTGTGTGTGTGTGTGTTTAAGATTTTAATTTTGAGTAATTTCTGCGCTCAGTGTGGGTCTCAAATTCACAACCCTGAGATCAGGAGCCAGCCAGGTGCCTCACAGTTTTTATTTTTAAATTTTTTTTAATGTTTCAAGTTTTCTTTTAAATTCTAGTTAGGTAATATATGGCATAATATTGGTTTTAGGAGTAGAATTTAGTGATTTGTCACTTACATACCACACTGATGCATATCACAAGTTCCCTCCTTAACACCCATCACCCATTTGCCCATCTCCCCACCCACCTCCCCTAGCTCAATCTTCAGTTTGTCCTCTATTGTTAAGAGTCTCTTGCCCATTTCATGATTGGGTTGTTTGTTTCTTTGCTGTTGAGTTTAATAAGTTCTTTCTAGATCTTGGAAACTAGCCCTTTATATCATAGGTCATTTGCAAATATCTTCTCCCATTCTGTAGGTTGTCTTTTAGTTTTGTTGACTGTTTCTTTTGCTGTGCAGAAGCTTCTTATCTTGAAGTCCCAATAATTCATTTCTGCTTTTGTTTCTCTTACCTTCATAGATGTATCTTGCTAGAAGTTGCTGTGGCCAAGTTCAAAAAGGGTGTTGCTGAAAAAAAAAAAAGGGTGTTGCCTGCGTTCTTCTCTAGGATTTTGATGGAATCTTGTCTCACATTTAGATCTTTCATCCATTTTGAGTTTATCTTTGTGTCTGGTGTAAGAGAGTGGTCTAGTTTCATTCTTCTGCACATGGCTGTCCACTTTTCCCAGCACCATTTATTGAAGAAACCAACTCTGGGAAACAAACAATGGGCAGTGGAAGGGGAGGCAGATGGGGGGATGGGGTGACTGGGTGATGGGCACTGAGGAGGGCACTTGATGGGATGAGCACTGGGTGTTATACTATATGTTGGCAAATTGAACTTCAATAAAAAAAAAAAAGGACTGTCTTTGGGCTTGCTTCACTCTGTTTTTTTTTTTTTATCCTTCCTCTATATTCATTTGTTTTGTTTCTTAAATTCCACATGAGTCAAATCATATGTTATTTGTCTTTCTCTGACTTATTGTGCTTAGCGGAATACACTCTAGCTCCGTCCATGTCATTGCAAATAGCAAGATATTATTCTCTTTGATGGCTGAATAATATTCCATTGTATATATATACACCACATCTTCTTTAACCATTCATCTATCAGTGGACACTTGGGCTGCTTCCATAATTTGGCTGTTATTGATAATGCTGCTATAAACATCAGGGTGCATGTGTCCCTTCAAATCAGTATTTTTGTATCCTTTGGGTAAATACCTAGTATTTACCAATTGCTGGATTGTAGGGTGGTTCTATTTTTAACTCTTTGAGGACCTTCCACACAGTTTTCCAGAGTGGCTGTACCAGTTTGCATTCCCACCAACAGTGCAAGAGGGTCCCCCTTTCTCCCTATCCTCACCAGTATTTGTTGTTTTCTGTGTTATTTTAGCCATCCTGACAGGTGTGAGGTGGTATCTCATTGTAGTTTTGATTTATAATTCCCTGATGAGGAGTGATGTTGAGCATCTTTTCATTTGTCTGTTGGTCATTTGGATGTCTTTGGAAAAATGTCTATTCATGTCTTTTGCCTATTTCTTAACTTATTTGTTTTTTTGGTGTTGAGTTTGATAACTTCTTTGTAGATTTTGCTTACTAACCCTTTATCAGATATGTCATTAGCAAATATCTTTTCCCATTCCAAAGATTGCCTTTTAGTTTTATTGACTGTTTCCTTTGCCATGCAAAAGCTTTTTATCTTGATGAAGTCCCAGTAGTTCATTTTTGCTTTTGTTTCCCTTGTATCTGGAGATCTGTCTAGTAAGAAGTTGCTGCAGCCAGTGTCAAAGAGGTTGCTGCCTGTGTTCTCTTCTAGGATTTTGATGTTTTCCTGTCTCACAGTTAGGTCTTTCATCCATTTTGAATTTATTTTTGTGGATGGTGTAAGAAAGTGGTCCAGTTTCATTCTTCTGCATGTTGCTGTCCAGTTTTCCCAACACCATTTGTTGAAGAGACTCTTTTTTCCACTAGACAGTCTTCCTTGCATTTTGAAGATTAGTCATCAAAGACTATACAGTTTTAAAAGCATGGGAGTACGAGGTTTTAGTCTGATAAAATTGAACAAGAATAAATGATGGGAGGGATCCCTGGGTGGCGCAGTGGTTTGGTGCCTGCCTTTGGCCCAGGACGCGATCCTGGAGACCCAGGATCGAATCCCACATCGGGCTCCAGGTGCATGGAGCCTGCTTCTCCCTCTGCCTGTGTCTCTGCCTCTCTCTCTCTCTCTCTCTCTCTCTCTCTCTGTGACTATCATAAATAAATAAATTTAAAAAAAATTTTAAAAAAATGAATGATGGGAGAAATACTGTTCTTGGACGAAAGCTGGTTCTGGACAGATGGCTGGGAATTGGCCTACCTGGAGGACCATCTTGCAATTGCAACTTTTCTTTTCTTTGTGTGGTAAGATGTCTCTCCTCCTCTGGGTTGGGTATGGCTGACATTCCCGGCTTTCATAAGTGTGCTCAAACAATATTGTTTGAGAGTGGAGAGTTGAGTCCAAGTTGGAGAATACCAATGTGTAGAAGATAGTAGGGAGGGCTTATGGTCATTTTGTATTCTATTCTGGGGTTCTGAGTTAAGAAGTCTTAGGTTGGCCTCTTTTCATTCAATGAGTTGAAAAGGAAAAATCTAGGGCTCTCAAGTAGTTAGGCCTAGATCCCCACTGACCATTTTCATCACCTTTGACCTATAGAATGTGGGCAAGCTGCTGTGCTTTCCTTGCTCCCCAAAACATGAAGAACACTATGGGAGGCTGTGCATGTGTGGGCCGAGCAGTATATGGGAAATCTATGTTCTTCCCTTGCAGTTTGTATGCATGTTGTAAATCTAAAACTGCTCCAAAAAGTATTTTGAAAATGGGGAAAATAAAGGCATCTGGGTGGATCAGTTCATTAAGCATCTGGCTTTGGCATGGGTCATGATCTCAGGTCCTGAGATTGAGCCCCATGCCAAGCTCCTGGCTCTTTGAAGAATCTGCTTCTCCCTCTCCCTCTGCCTACCTCTTCCCCTGCTTATTCTCTCTCTCTCTCTGTCAAATAAGTAAATAAAATCTTTAAAAAAATTAAAGTGTTAGTGATTATATTAAAAAATAATTTAAAAAATTTTAAAAATGGGAACATACTTTGCATTATTTTTATTAATATTAAGTGAACTGAAGATAAAGAACACATATTAGATATCTAATAGGTTAAAACGATTCATTTTGATTATTATTCTAACTGTAAGTTGCTCGTTTCTTCTCCAGGACAGGCCCAAGTCTGGAGGTGAGCAAGCCCTCCCCTTTGAGGGTCTCATCCTCAGATCAGTACCAGACATCACACCTAGTTATAATCTCTTAAAGCCTAGGGGCACCTTGGGTGACTCGGTCAGCTAAGCGTCTGTCTTTGGCTCAGATCCTGATCCCAGAATCCTGGGATCCATCCCACATGAGGCTCCCTGCTCAGTGGGGAGTTGGCTTCTCCCTCTCTCTTTGGCTCTCCCCTGGCTTGTGTTCTCTCTAGCTTGCTCTCTTTCTCTCAAATAAATAAATAAAGTCTTTTAAAAAAAGCTAATCCTTGCATTTCCAGTTAACATTAGTAATAATACTAATACCCACAACTGTTCTTTATTGGTCACTTGCTATCTGCTAAGGCCCTGTGTATAAGTAGTCTGCATAAATTAATACAACCAATAACCCTATGATGTGGGTAAGTTTCTTAAAATATTTTACTCACAACAGTTTATGCTTTGTTTATCATAGCAAAACTGAAAAATTAAATGATGGTTCTAAATCATCTCATAATCAAAATATGTACCTAACATTATTTTACATGTCCAACTATGTGCTGGGCGATGCACAAAAGAAATTGATGAGATGTCATTCCTGTCAAATAATTTACTACTTGAAGAAGCAAATCAATATCTTATATCACTGAGGACAGGCCCATACTTAAGGGCTACAACAGCTCAAGTCAATTGTGCAGAGATAAGGAAGGAAGAGAGGGAAGGAAAGAGGAAGGAAGGAAGGAAGGAAGGAAGGAAGGAAGGAAGGAAGGAAGGAAGGAAGGGGAATATGTAAATTCTCCATTAACAGAAATCTAATTGTAACAGTCAAATAATAAGACTTCTTTTCTCCCCTTCCCCTTCCTTCATGTTTTACTCTCTATTTTTAGAACAAAGAAGCAAATGACAACAAAACTTGCTCTGAGGGATGTAGATGATATTGTTGATGCTGATTTGAATTCCAGGGATGTGTTGGTGGGTGGTTGTCTCAGGGGTATAGTGCTGACAGAGAGTTGCCAACAGACACAGGCAAAGAATGCAAATTCTTTTTCTTAAATGGATACAGAGGAGAATTTAGCTGCCGGGAGACTGCTGCACAGAGCAGGGGACCCACCAGGAGCTCATGGCTCGAGATGCAGCTTCCTTAGCCCCCACCTTTCCCATACCAGGCCACACAACCAGTGACAACACCTCAAGGGGCTGATGATTGGGAGACGGGGTAGGAGTGTGATGGGGGGTGTCTTTATGCCTCTGTGGCATTTCTTGGCACTTGTGAGAGAGGAAAGTAGCAATGTCATCCAGAGCAGATTGTTATTCATCTGTATCGATAGCAAATGAGCATTCAGTGTGTGTCATGGTGGAAATGCATTTTGCCCTAGGGATACTGACAGTCCCTTCTCATCAGTTTAGGAGCTAGTACTGTCCTGCACAGGGCTGGGTAGAGGATGCAGACTGTATTGAAGTGGTCAATCCAGGAGTCTCTGAGATCTGACCAACCCAAGTAGGATCACACTTTGATTCTGCTTGAGGTTCAGGCCTCACTGTTGGGCTTGGCAATATCCAGGAGTGAAAGATACAATTGTGCAAGTTATGCACTGCACAACTCGAGAGAACCTGTGGTTTTGTGATAGCCCTGGATTCTGCTCAGACTCCTATCCTTCTGCCTTCCAGTGATCACCGTTCAATGATCACTGATGTTCAGGATAATAAATAACCGAAAGCACTGCTAGATCTCAGTAATCAAAAGAGTAAGATGTATTTTCTACTTTATTCAGGTGAGAAATAGAAAAATGCAATAAATATCATGTTCTAAGAATTCAAAACAATATATAAAAGAAAAAAGCACTTCTACATAATAAAAAATTGATTCCACAAATTCCATTTACTTAGGATTTTGCAAAATGTTACTTATGTATCCTATTATAATCACAGCAAAGAAAAATAGTCTCTTGCCAATCTTCTCGCTTTATCAACCTTTCCACATTGGAAAACCATTTTGTGAAGTTTTCATTTCAGGAGGAGTTGACTTTTAAATATCTGATATATATGAATCAGAAACCTATAAGTAGAACGTGAACAGTGGTTTGGGAGGCTAATTTATAGTTCAAGCCTATTCCCAGGTAAATCAGGAAGATTTGAATGAAGATGGTACAGGATATGCAGAGAATTAATACATTTGAAGGAGAAATGTAGATTGGATTGAACTAAGAAAGATTTAGCTAAGCCTGTCTCCAGTTGGGATAGAGTATAAACCCTCTCACCAGATTGCTGTTAGATTAGCTGAAGCAGCAATGTCTTTGATTTCAAAATATAAGTGGTAATTATCTCATACCCATTTATCTGAAAGCCTGCAGCAAAAACAGAGTTAAAGGCTTTTTGGAGTTCATGAAAGACTAGTGTTGAATTGGAATTACATTGTTTACTACGGCACTTTCCTATGAGCAGCTAAATTTCCACGTGGGACGACAGTTCTTTCAGATTTCTCGAGTTCAGATAACACAAACTACTTCATTTCAGCATCTCTCACCAATTCTTCCCCCACAGAGGGCACTCCGGCTAAACCAGCTTCTCATCCATCCAAGGAAAAAAAAGTGAAGGACTGGAACACCTTGAGTGGGAGGAAATGACAATTGAACGGATTAGCTAATTCACAACCTCCCGCTAGTTTGAAGATGGGTTTTGTTCTAGCTTCTTTGTGCTCAGAACTTTTTTTTTTTTTTTTTACAAATGGTAATCATTATTCTATAATTACATTAAATGCCAGCTTGTGTGATCTCTCCTGAACCCTATAAAACTGCAAAGCAATTCATCTAGGCCCTGGTGAACTTTTAAAATTAGACACAATATACTGATTTAATGTGGATGCGGAGAAAACCCAGTGGGGTCGGCTGATTACTTCTGGTTATAAATATTAACAAATGAGCAAGGAAGTTTTTAGTAATTTTCCCTATCTCTGTCTCATACACATACACACACGCACCCCTTTCATGAGCTAAATTGGTGTTCAAGTATGATTTTCAAAATGATAAAATCATAACTGTTACAGAAATTGAACATGCCATTTTATTTATCTATTTAAAGGAGACTCAGTAAAGTGTTTTTGGAGAATTTGAAGATTAGGCTATGGGAATGTGAAAATGAATTTGTTCACAGAGGCAGAACAGGTTAATATCCTATAAGGAGATAATGTCTGGGGTGGCTTTTTCTATAGGTCAGAAATCCTTTGTCTGTTTCCCAGATAAAATGCATTTATATTGCTATGATAGGAATCATATGCATTACTCTCAGCTTTCTACGACTTCATTCTACCCCTACAGAGTTCCAAAACACCCAGTAGAAACCAACCAAAGGTGGAATTTCTGCAAAATCCAGTAATCCCCTGAAGGTCAGATAGACAATGCCCAGCACACCCAGCGTGAAAGACATCCAGCTATCTCTTTTGCCATTTGAAAAATGTGGCCTTTTCTTCCTGACAGTCAGCTAAAGTGCACTAGTTATACTGCTATTTCAGAGGGAGAGAAAAGATATCTGGAGAAAAATCAGGTAGATGATTCATACCCACACAAAAGGGCTAAATAAAGCTAAGGCCAAAATTTCAGAAATGCAAAGTTAGAAGGGACTTTAGAGATCACTAAAGACGTTCATTTTACAGAAAATAAGTCTGAGACTGCCTTCTTAGCAGTTGAAAGAAGATCTTAAACCACCTTGATCAGGTGCCTCAAGCTCTGTTGAGTGTGCCTCAGGAAACTCTTTTCTTCTTTGCTGTGAAGAATCTCCTTTCTCCTCCCTCATTCACACCCAGAACCACCCCAGAGAGGTGTTCTTCTTTTTTCGGGAATAATAAGAGTTAAAAGACACAGAAGAAAACATATATCCATGTAATGTTGCTTTCAGTCATTTATACATGTTCTAACTTTTTTTAGCTGTTACATTTTTTAACTAAAGTATAATTAACATACAGGGTTACATTAGTTTCAGGTGTACAATATGATAATTCAACAATTCCGTACATGATTCAGTTCTCATCAAGGTAAAATTTTTTTTTAATGGAAGGATAGGACATTTAAAATGGGACTAACCATAAATGTTATTTAAAATAACAGATATGTGGGCAGCCCGGGTGGCTCAGCGATTTGGCGCAGGCTTCAGCCCAGGGCATGATCCTGGAGACCCGGGATCGAGTCTCACGTCGGGCTCCCTACATGGAGCCTGCTTCTTTCTCTGCCTGTGTCTCTGCCTCTCTCCCTCTCTCTCTCTCTCCCTCTGTGTGTGTGTGTATCTCATGAATAAATAGATGGAATCTTTAAAAAATAAAATAACTGATATGGAAAAATAACTTTATAGATGGGAAGTAGCCTACTTCTTTGGCCAAAAGGGTTGATAACCTCTGTACCTCACAGAACTAGAGGATGATGGGGACTCCATTGCTTGCTCTCTGGGTCTTCACTTTTGGAATATCTCCACTCAGTTGGCGATCTAATATTCTTCTGTATCGTAAGCAGAGCCTCTAATTTCCCCAAGATGTTATGCTCAGAAAAAACAAAGTATCCTCCCCAAAATAAAACATCCCATTTTTATGTCTGCTTTTTAAAAAAAATGTCAAAGGCTATATTTATACAATTCATCTTTTCCTAGGGCTTTTTATGCATAGCTCATTCAGACCAAAGGTAGAGTGTACATGATCAGAGTCCTGCACATTTAACATTGATCCAACACATGATATTGTTGCTCGGTGTCATTAGATATGTGCTATCTAATTGGTATATTAAAGGTTCTTATTAGTTAAAATTACATTGATCCCAGTAGGAACAAATGGCTTCTCAAAATTTATAGCTCATAAAAAGTCAGATTCTGATTACTATAATTATTTCTTTCAAATTGTAAAGTATATGAATTTTTCACATTAATGAGAGAAAAAACAGAAAGAAAGCAGGAAAAGATGAATCTTACTTGTCATCTTGTCTTTGTCTTCAAGTGTTAGGCTAAATTGCTATTATTTCATTTTGTTAAATTTGGCACATCTCCGTCAACAGTTTTAAAACGTGGAGGGAATGAAAAATCTGCATTGTCACTCCCAAAATCAATTTAGAAGTTTCATAAAGAGAAATACGTGTGTAAAGGTAGAGTTCCGAAGGAGCTAATACATGACATTTTGTTTCTTGGGCATTTTGAATGTTTGATTCTGAACACTTCGTATTTTGTCTACACCCTCTATCCCACCTCCTCCATAGTAATTGTTACAAGGAACAAAGAACTCAAACCTCCTAACTCCATGCTCACCTTTGAGCAGGGCATACTTGTACCCTAAAACTTAAGGAGGTTTGCAGAAAAATGGAATCATTCCTAATGAAGAAGACATTCTGTCCTGCTAGGGATAGATAAGCCATTTATTGCCCCAGAAGAAAGAATTTACCTACAAATTTAGTTAATAAATGCAAATAAGATGGACTTCAACTGCTAAGGGGAACTCGTTTAAGAAGGACAGTGAAACAGGGGGCTCTTGGGTGGCTCAATAGTTAAGGTCTGCCTTTGGCTCAGGGTGTGATCTTGGGGTCCTGGGATTGAGTCCCACATCGGGCTCCCCACAGGGAGCCTGCTTCTCCCTCTGCCTGTGTCTCTGCCTCTCTCTGTGTCTCTTATGAATAAATAAATAAATAAATAAATAAATAAAATCATTTAAAAAAAAGGCAGTGAAACAATGTTTTTGTTTTTGTTTTTGTTTTTGTTTTTGTTTTGTGTGTGAAGAAATAAGCCTGGTTCAAAGATGATAAAGATACAAAGTGGAATGCAAAATGTATGCTTATGTTGTTCCAATGATAGAAATATCATATATCAGATTCATAAGAGAGGAAAGCTTAGCATATTGGGAAACCACCACCACTATATCCTCTTCTCTATCACATCTGAGATAATAAGAAATGCTGATTATAAGACATCAGACTGACAATCGTGTATAAATTGCTCTTGACTACTCAGCAGGGGCAAAGTGATGAAATTTTACAACACAAGATGGAAAGATCTCCATTAGGACAGAGAGTGAGGTCACTGGGGCAACCCTCTCTTGTTGCTTTTACTCCTATAGGTGAAATTCTGTTTACCTAGAAGGTCCCTGGACGAACAACCTAATTACCTTTTGGGTAGTCCAGCCTCGAGAGAGTGAGTCTCAAACCCAGAATCAACAGAGGCTCCCTGGCTTTCAGAACTGCCTTCTTCAGAGTATGTCCTTTGCTCACATATGAAGCATCAAAGCACATGGCCTGGTATACAGAACTTAATGAAAATACTGTTAAATTGCTACATTTAAGTGAAAATATTGTTAAATGATTACATTTTGGTGCCCAAATTATGAATTCATATTTTAATTTCAGTTTTGCCTACCTTTTTTTTTTTTTTTGCCTCATCTTGAGGCTATCCTCCTGTTTGTTTAGGCTCCTTCTGATGCAGAGAACAGTAATAGGCTCAGGGTACCTTAGTTGATGAGATACATGGAGAAGTATAAAAAACTGGATGCTGTCTCAAAAGCATACAACTAAGGGTCACAGAGCATTGGGACACCATTTATCACACGTGGCATATGACATCAGCTCTCATAATTTGACAATAGCTTGAGGGCAAGAACAGAAGTATTATTTCTGGGTCAAGTTTATGTTTCAGTTCCTGCATCTACTTTTCCCATCAACTGCTTGTTTTTTTTTTTTTTTTTTTAATGCTACTTTGGTATCAACTTCTTCCCTCTCCTTTTTCTACTTAGCATGCTATTTACTAGGTTGCTGCTTGCTCATGACTTCTGCTCACTGCCTTCATGCTCTATCTCTCCATACCTGGATCCCTCTGTAATCTACTTGCTATAAGTTTTCATCAAATCCCCTCAAAGAGAACCTACCAAAGGCAGCTAGTCCTTGTGCCTATGGCAGGCCCTTATTGTTCAGAGCTCTTGTGCTTGGCACTCTGAGGGCCCTGGCCAGCTCACAGATGGAAGGCACCTGTCTCTGGTCCAGTCTGCTGTGGCCAGAGTGACAGGGACACACAATAAAAACACGGTGACCCACACTAAAGGAAACCTGCTAATGAGAGGATTGAGGGGGGTTCTGCCTAAGGACATCTCAAAAGAGGCCAGTAAGATCTGTAGTTATAGAAAGTCATAGTCCCATAATCTATGACTTCAAGACTTTGAATAAGACAGAGAGCAAGCCAAGCCAATTTGGTGTGATATTTCTGAATCTGACTCTTCACCTAAATACAAACTAGACACCGAAGGAGGAAAGAGCCTGAGGACTGTTGACTCCCTGCAGTAAGAAAGTGGGGGAAAAGGGCAAATAGAGTTTTTATTACTTTTCTCATGTGTTTCAGGATAAAGTCAGTACTCAAGTATTTGATTCAACCAGGAATTAATCTGATTACCAACAATCTACAGTATCCATTTAAGAAGACATGCTAGAGACACAGAGTAGGGCCATAACTCTTAGAAATGCACTACTAAGGCCAAGGGATGAATTCATGTCAGATGCATGCTTCCAAGCATTCTTTGTGCCTACATTTGCATATACTGAGGTTATCAGACAGTTTCAATAAAAATGAATATATTAATAAAAATTAGCTGGACCAAAACTCTACATATATCTTATGGGACATTTATTAATCAGTATAATCAAATCTCATATGTTACATTGAATTGTGCAGCTTTTTATCACTTTAAAATTTCCTCCAAACTCATCTTTTGCTTCTAAACAATGAAAAAATATATATCAGAGGTCACATCTTATAGAATCCACAGAACCTATTGTATTCATTGATCCATAGATTACCCATGGCAGTTACATTTTTTTTCCTACATAGGCCTTTAGCATTGAAGTTGAAACAAAATACTGACCTGGTTTCTAAAAATGTGTAGTAGTAGTTGCTTTGCTGAAAAAAAACAAGCCCGAAAAAAACATTTCTACTTAAAAAGAGGTATTGTTCCCTTATGGGAAGTAAAACATCATGTCCAAGGCACTGATTTCCTTATTTTAAAAAATAGAGTAAATTGTTCATTCCTGTTGACAGCATTCAGAATTGTATTACTTTTATCAAAGTAGAATGATTTCTGAAAGAACACAATATACTGACTTTTCAAAAGGAGATCGTCTTTCTATGGATGTCTAGCCTCTTGTGTCACTGCTATTAGAAGTAATTATGTTGAATACCAGAGAAATTGTTTTAAAATATAACTTATGTCTCTGAAACCTTATTATCACTTTCCCCAGGAATTTAGAACCAACTTATATTGTTAAATTTGTAACAAAGAGTAATGTTCTTTAAAAATTTATTTTCCTACTAGGAAGATGAAAGTTGGACAAATGCTGTTTAAGTCATGAGCATTATTAAATCATTAAAGAAGTGCAGCATTATTGAGTGTTCTACACTCAATTGTCAGCCTTGTAGACAATGAGTGCTACTTGGGAATCAGATCCATAGTTGTTAAGTATAGTGGGTTGAATGGCGGCTTCCGGAAAAGATGTGTCTACCTTCTAACCTCCTGAACCTGTAAAAGTGACCTTATTTGGAAAGAGTGTTTGTAGATTTAATTTAGTTAAGGATTAGAGATGAGCAGATCATCCTAGATTATCCAAGTGGGCTCTAAATCCAATACCAAGTGTCCTTATAGGAGGCACACACAGGAGAGACATAGAAAAGAGGAAAGCCATGGGAAGATGGAGGTGGCCATTGGAGGGATGCAACCACAAGCCGGGAAATGCTGAGAGTCACGGGAAGGTGAAAGAGGCAAGGAGGAGTCACCTCAAGAGCCTCTGGGGAGAGGATGGCCCTACTGCTACCTTAATTTCAGACTTCTAGCCTCCAGAACTGTAAAAAAAAAAAAAAAACAAACAAAAAAAAACCGCATTTCTATTGTTTTAAGTCGCCCAGTTGAAAAAGCAGGACATTCAGATCTTGTAAACAGAATGCTTAGGGGAGCATAATGGCTGCTTCACGTTCTTTAAGGCCTCCGGACGTGTTGCACTCTCTCCTCAGACTATCCCACTCCTCTGAAATGCCACTTCCTTGAAAAAAGCCTTCTTCTGAAAAATCTTCCACATCCAAGCTTGGCTTAAACATCCTGCTAGGTGCTTCTGTAACATGGTCTAACTGCTTACCACATTGTATTGTATTTACGTCGTAATTCACTCCTCTAGCCATACCACTAGACCATGTAATCCTGCAGTCTCTAAATATTAGCTTTGTATTTCCAGGATCTAGCACTATCCCTGGGACAAAGTAACCATTCAACAAATATTTCTGGAATTACAGGATGAATGAATTTGGAAGTCTACTATGCTGAAAGTTTTGGATATATTGTTCATGATAGTGTGGTTTCAGAAAGCAGAATTATGACTGAAATATAAAAAATGATATCCCAACACAAGTAGGAACATCCTACTTGGAATATACTGACCTACCTTCAAATAGGCTCTATGAGGTAGCAGGCACCCACCATTGGAAATGCCCAAACAAGGACCTGACATGAGAAATAGTGTTGATGTGATTCTCTGCATCGTTTGGTTGATGGAATCAAGTGTGTTCTAGGGATAGTTTCTGCTCTAAGATTTTCTCACTTTCTGGATCCCAGAATCCTTATAAAAGAACAAGTGCTCTTTAGTTTCAGCAATCCAATTCCATTGAATTTATTGAAGTTTCCACCACTATCACCTGTTGATACTACTAGAATTACTTAAATGAATAAGACCTGTTCATCCTCTCAAGAAGCGTATAATAACATAAGCATGAGGGTAAAAATGTTGCCCATGTAACAGACCTAAAATGCTATGGATATTCACAAGAGGAAAATACCATATCTAATAGAAGAGTATCAAAGAAAACAGGATGAAGCAGGTGGCTTTTGAGAAGGACCTGAACAACAGCTAGGATTTTTAAAGACTTTAGGAGTGAGGTCTTTTTTTTTTCTTTTTAAAGATTTTTATTTATTTATTCATGAGAGACACAGAAAGAGAGAAAAAGAAACACAGGCAGAAGGAGAAGCAGGCTCCACATGGAAGTCAATCCCGGGACTCCAGGATCACACCCTGGACCGAAGGCAGGCGCTAAACCACTGAGCCACCCAGGGATCCCCAGGAGTGAGGTCTTTTTAATGGTGGTTTCATGTTTCCTGATTCTCTACTAAGATCCAACTTGTATTTAATAAATTTTTTATTTAGAGAGAGTCCTACATACTCTTCATCTTTAGTCATTATAATATAATAACATTTGGCTTATGAATAGACAGTTATTCATTGGCAAAAAAGTGGGACATGGGGCAAGAACACCCAGGCAGAAAGAAATCTTTCCATATGGTCCACATAGTCTGTCACTAACTCTTAAAATTCTAGAATTAAAGATTCATTCCTTTGACTTCTATTAGTATAGTATGGCCCAATTTTCTATTCATAATAGTTATACTTTTTATTTGTGCTATCTCTGACTTTTTCTTCATCAATCACCAGAAATTATTATTTTAATCTTTCCAGAGAAATGTTTTTACTTTGTTGGTCTTGTCTCTTTGTTTTCTTTTCATCAATTTCTGCTCTTATTTTAAAAATACATTTTATTATATTTTCTTTGGTTTTATTCTTTTTTGAAAACTTCTAGATATGAGCACTTAGCCCATTTATCTTCTGTTTTCTCTTTTATGATATAAGCATTGCCTATGGGAGAGTGTCCAGAAAGATGAGGTTGGAGGATGTACAAGATGGTGTCTGTCTCTCCCACAATGTTCTTCACGGGCTAGCCCAGAGATTTGCAGAAAAGTTTGCCTGCAAGAATGTGCTAGTGTGACTTTTCTGATCCTTTGTCTATTTGCATTTGCAGGGTTTTGTCTCACACTCATATTTTCTTTAGGAAATATCCACACTTACTTAGCTGCCTTGAGGGAATTGTGTAGTCCTGATTACTATCTCATATTCTGATAGCAAGTTGTGGTGACCCAAAAGGCATGGCATTAAAATGTTTTCTCTAGCAGGCATACATTTTTTATCAAAAGTAAAACTTTCCAAATGACATAAACATATTATTAAATACTGATATTGCTTTATTTATTTTTGTTTTGTTTTTTCAAGTTTTTATTTAAATTCCAGTCAGTTAACATACAGTTATTAACATACTAATATTAGTTTCAGGTTGTAGAATTTAGTTTAGAACTCAACACTTACATACAACCCCTGGTGCTCATCACAAATGTTCTCCTTAATGTCCATCATCCATTTACCCCATCCCCGCCCCCATCCATCTCTCCTCCAGTAACCTTTAGTTTGCTCCCTATATTTAAGAGTCTGTTTTCTGGTTCATTGGTTTTGTTTCTTAAATTCCATATATAAGAGAAAGCATATGGTATTTGTCTTTATGGTAGTTGTCTTTCTCTGATTTATTTTGCTTAGCGTAATACTCTCTAGCTCCATCTATGTTGCTGCAACTGGAAAAATTTCACTTTTTGATGGCTGAATAATATGCCATTATATATATATATATATATATATATATATATATACACATACATACACACACACACCTATATACATATATACTTATATACATATATACCACACTTTCTTTATCCATTCATCCAGAAATAGTAGTATTGTTTTAAATAAAAATTAAAGAGTGGTGGAAAAAAACATGAACGATTAAACATACTTATTCTAAAAACCCTAGTTTACTGTTGCACAGTACTGCTTAATCTGAATTTTGTGTTTTTATAGAATTGAGGAGATAAGTTGTAATAAATGTAGTGACTTGTGTCATTCATCTCTCTGTGGATTAATGCTTTTATTCGCAAAGAACAAGTTACTGAGCTAGGTTCTAAGGAGATAGCAACAATTTATAAGAACTAATCCGTTCTGGGATATTTACAGTCCAGCATAGTAATTAAAACATTATCTGAAATAAATATAACAGATAACAAGTGACAAATGTCAAATGGGGATATGGGTAAGTGCTCTGTAAGTTTACTCCTGGGAGTTGCCCTGTCATTTTGGTTCTTTTTATAATTTTTTCCAGTGTCTAAGTTCTTTGGGGTCATGGGAACATAATATTTGGTTCAGCTCTCTTGAATCTCTTTTCTTTTTGTAACATTGAAGGGGGGAAAAAAAAAGCCTCCTTTTTATTTCAGAAACAACAGCACAAAAGTTGGAAGAGCTTAAGCTATCACTTATGGTGACTTTTTAAAATGAATAAGCCATGAATACTTCTCTGGAACTATCATAACCATTAGGAACTATAAACAAACAAAAAACCAAATCAATAGTTACCGTCACAGTGAAATTATGTCTTGTTTCTTCCTTCTAGAGGAGACTGCACAAAACACTTCATTCTCTTTAATCTGCTCTAACCCCATCATATACCATTGTTTATGATACTAACAGTAACGGCAATGCAATATAGCATGCTCGGTGACTCATCAGCACCCGCCTTCCAGAGGCACTCAACTCGCACATAGGCAATGAGTAATGGCTCATAGAGCCATTTCTTAATATCTGTAATCAGTTTTAGTCTGATGCGGTTCTCAAAATGCATTCTTCTTTTCCAATAAATGATAAATTATAAGGCTATTGCTTGGCAAAGAGAGAATCATTTTTTCCCTGGCCAAAGATTTATTTCCCAACCAAGTTTGTTTTTGAATCCTTGAATGTCACTTTCAGCTGTTTCCAATTCTCTAAACAAGTATCTGCCAATCACCCCGACATGCGAGAGGCAACGCTTGAGTGTGTAGTTATTTAATGGGAAATGCTGCCATCTGAATTGCAAAGATGGTCTGTCAAAATCTGAGAGGGTGGAGGGGAGGAATTGGGGAGGAGTCGGAAGGGGAAACCAAAGGAAGGAGGAGGGAAAAAGTCATATAGACACAATGAAGTAGAAAATGTCATAAATCTTCTAATAAAATTTCATCAAATTGGGCTAAATAATAAAAAATTATAGCTTTTCAAATGAGGCTGAAAGTCTTTGAAATATTCTTGGGAAAGGATTCCCTAAGTACAGAAAAATTGTAAATAAGATTGTATGTTGAAATCTCAGCAAATTGGGCTAAATAATAAAAAAAAGTATAGTTTTTTAAATGAGGCTAAAGTCTTTGAAATATTCTTGAGAAAGGATTCCTTAAGTACAGAAAAATTGTGAACAGGATTGCAGAGATGCCGGTTAACCTACACAACAATTCTTTATATCTTTTAGTAGTGTCTGTTTGCAAAAGCAAAGAGATTGCCTGTTTTCTTGTACGCAAGAGCAGCTTTCCCAAGTCTCACCCGACAATCCTTTGTTAACCACCAATGTTTGTCACTGCACCATTTACCAGAATTGAGTTTTTTAAATGTTATGTAATTCAGGTTTCTCTCTACCAAATTGTTTCAAATGAATGAAGTTATCAGCTAACTAGGGCCGATATGCTAATAATTGTTATTTTGTAGTTCTACATGATTCCTTTGCTAATATTAGGTAGAATAAGGACATCAGGATATTCACAGAGACTGGGCAGGCATTTTTTGATTACAAACAGGTACCTGGACTTCAGGGTCAGCACAAGCACCTGCTTTGCTTACGGTCCCATGAACCCGATGTTCTCGCAGACGTGGTGGGGGGACTACTTTCTCCTTCAGAAAATTCCTCCTCACCTGACTTCCAGTTTTATCATCTTTACATTTTTCTTCTTGTTGTGTGATGACTATTTTATGCCCTTTCACCGGTTTCTCTTTCTCTATCACGCTTAATCAGGTTCCCTTGGCTCTTTTGTCCACTTGCGCATTTCCTCTTGGACGCTAGCATCACTTCCCATGTTGCAGTGAAGCCAAGTTAATTTCTTGATCTGCTGGGTAATTCTCAAGTTAAGACTTCTGACTTAACCTGTTTTCTGGTCCCCAGACTATTTGCAACCAGACATCTCTACCTGATGTGTTCCACGGCCACCTAAAACTTGATATGTTTAAACTGAACGCATCAACTCTCTCTGCTCCCAAACTTATTCCTCCTTTGTTCCTTAACTTGGGTGACACTGGTCAGACTCATTGCTTAAGCAAAGTGCTCCTCCTATATCATACCTGTTGACCCCTGAATCAGGCCAATTTTATCTCCAAAATATCTCTCAGCTTCCTCTCCACTCATCATTCTTTCTACCAGTGTCATAATTTGGAGTATGGACTCCTTACAATGCATTTTGATTTCCCAACAAACAATTTCGGTCTCACTCTACCATATACTTTGTATTATAAGCACAGTGGAGACCATTACTTAAATATATTATGTCCTTCTGAGAAGCTTGACTTTATTTTCATGATTTACCCTCTGCCTGGAATTTCCTTTTGATGTGCCCCTTGTGAACATCACGTCAAGATTAGGACATGAGAGGTGGAGTCAGAGCCGGGATGATCTTGCTATTCCACTGACTAAGCATGTAACACTACACAGACTGATTTATTCTATGCTTCAGTTTCTTTGTCTATAAAATGGGAACAAACATACATACCCCATACAATTTTTTCTCACTTTCTAAAAGATTAAGACTTTGTTTTAGGTTTACAACCCAATGGAGGAGAAGGTACAGACATTTCCCATATACCCTCAATCCCCACACATGCATACCCCCTCCCCCAGTTTCCATATCCCCCACTAGAACAGTACATTTGTCATACTTGATGAACCTACTGACACATCATGATCACCCAAAGTCCATTGTTTACCTTACTGTTCACTCTTGGTGTTGTACATTCTATGGATTTGGACAAAGGTATAATGACACGTATCCGTCATCGTGGTCATTATGGTGCTGTATAGATTCTTCTCTCTGCCCAACAAATCCTGTGTGTTCCACTTATTCATCCCCCCCCCCACACACACACTGTCAACTCCTGGCAACCACTGATCTTTTGATTGTCTCCATAGTTTTGCCGTTTCCAGAGTGTCACTATAGTTGGGATCCTACAGATTCTACAGTATCTTCTCAGATTGGCTTCTTTCACTTAAAAATGTGAATTTAAGATTTCTCTATATCTTTTTGTGGCTTGATAGCTCATTTCTTTTTTAGCACTGGGTACTATTCCATTGTCTAGATGTGCCACAGTTTCTTTATCCATTTATCAGCTAAAGTTAGGTAAAGTTTCCAAGCTTTGGCAGTTAGCAATAAAGCTGCTTGAACACCCATGTGCATTTTTTTCTGGGGACATGAATTTTCAATTCCTTTGTATAAATATCAAGGGGCATGATTGTTGGATCATATGGTAAGAGTATGTTTAGTTTTGTAAGAAAGTATCAGATTGTCTCCCAAAATCACTCTATCATTTTACATTCCCATCAGCAATAAATGAGATTTTCTGTTGCTCCACATCCTCACCAGCATTTGGTGTTTCAATGTTTCAGATTTTGGTAATTTAAATAGGTGTGTAGTAGTGGTATCTCATTGTTTTAATTTGCATTTCCCTTAGACTTTTAATGTGGAGCATCTTTTCATATGCTTGTTTGCCATTTAAATATTCTTTGGTGAAATGTCTTTTTTTGTGTGAAATGTCTAATAAGATCTTCAGTCCATTTTTTTTAAATCAAATCGTTTGTTTCTTATTGTTGAGTTTTAAAAGAGTTCTTTGTGTATTTTAGATAATAGTCCATTATCAGATATATATATTACAAATATTTTCTCCTAGTCTGTGGCTTGCTTCTTCATTCTCTTGATATTGTGTTTTGCAGATTAGCAGTTTTTAATTTTAATGATGTTTGACCTATCAGTTCTTTTCTGCATGCCCGGGTGCCTTTGGTTGTATTTAAAAAGCCATCACCATACCTAAGATCATCTAGATTTTCTCCTAATTTATCTTCTAGAAGTTTTACCATTTTGTATTACACATTTAGGTCTGTGATTCATTTGGAGTTAATTTTTAGGAAGGAAGTAAGGTCTGTATCTAGATTCTTTTTTATTTTTTAATTTTTGCCTGTGAATGTCTGGTTGTTTAGGCTGTTGAGAAGACTATTGCTGTTCCATCGTATTGCCTTTGTTCTTTTATCAAAGATCAGTTGACTATATTTATGCAGGTCGGTTTCTAGACTATCTCTTTTGTTCCATTGATTTATTTATTTGTCTGTTCTTTGGATGATCCCACCCTGTGTTGATCACTAATTATATTAAGTCTTGAAATCAAGTAGTGTGACTCTTCCAACTTTGTTCTTCCATTTTGTGTTGGCTATTGTAATCTTTCACCTCTGCATATAAACTTTTGAATATATTTGTCAAGATCCACAAAATCTCTTGCTGGGATTTTGATTTGAGTTGCATTGAATCTATAGATTAAGCTGGGCAAAACTGACATCTTGACCATATCGAGTCTTCCTATTCATGAACATGGAATATCTCTCCATTTATTTAGTTATGCTTTGATTTCATCAGAGTTGTATTTTTCCTCATCTTGTACATATTTTGTTAGATTTATACTTAGGTCTTTTATTTTGGGGTACAAATATAAATGATACTGTGTTTTTTTAAAATTTCAAATTCCACTTACTCATTGCTGATATTATAGCAAAGTGATTGACTTTTGTATATTAGCCTTACATCCTGCAAACTTCCTATAATTGCTTATTAGTTCCAGGAGGTTTTTTGATCAATTCATTAGTGTTTTCTACAGAAATTATCATGCTATCTATGAACAAAGACAGTTTCAGTTTTATTTCTTCTTTCTCTATCAGTGTACATTTTTATTTCCTTTCTCCTCTGACCACCTTTGCTAGAACTCCCAGTACAAATTTGAAAAGGAATGGTGAGATGCACCATCCTTGGCTTGTGCCTGTTTTTATTCAGAAATCTTTGAGTTTCTCACCATTAATTATGATGTTAGCTGTAGGTTTTTTGTAGATACTCTTTATCAAGTTGAGAAAATTACCCTCTATTTCCAATTTACTAATGCTTTATATCATGACAGGGTGTTGGATTTTGTCAAATGCCTGTTCTGTATCTACTGGCGATGATTATGTGATTTTTCTTTCTTAGCTTGTTGATGTGATGGATGACATTAATTGGTTTTGACAATCGGAATGTGAAACCAGTCTTGCATAGGTGGCATAAATCCTACTTGGTCATGGTGTATAATTCTTTTTTTACATTGTTGGATTCAATTTGCTCATACTTTGTTGATGATTTTTGTATCTATGTTCCTGAGAGATATTGGACTTTAATTATCTTCTCTTGTAATGTCTTTGGTTTTGGCATTAGGATAATGCTGGCCTCATAGGTTGAGTTAAGAAGCATTCCCTCTGTTTCTATCCTTTCAAACAGATTGTAGAGGATGGATATAATTTCTTTCTTAAATATTTGGCAGAACTCACCAGCCAACCCATTTAGGCCTGATGCTTTCTGTTTGGGAAGGTAATTAATTGCTGATCCAATTTCTTTCATAGATACAAACCAATTCAGATTGTCTGTTTCTGCTTGTGTGAGTTTTGGCAGATTGTCTTTTGGAGAATTGGTCCATTTCATCTAAGTTATCAAATTCGTGGATATAGAGCTATTTATAGTACTTCTTTATTTTCCTTTTAATTTCCATGGAATCTATAGTGATGATGTCCCCTCTTTCATTTCTGATATTAGCAGTTTGTATTTTCTTTATTTTTTTCTTAGCCCGTCTAGAGGCTTATTAATTTTATTGATCTTTTCTAAACACCAGCTTTTAGCTTCATTGACTTTCTCTATTGATTTCTTGTTTTCAAATTCATTGATATCTCCTTTAATAATTATTATTTCTTTTTGTCTGCTTACTTTGAAAATAATTTGCTCTTCTTTTTCTAGTTTCCTGAGGTGGAAGCTTCAATGAGTGATTTTAGGTCTTTCTTCTCTTCTAATATATATATTCAATGCTACAAATTTCCCTCTAAGAACTGCTTTTGCTTCATCTTAAGAATTTTGATATGTTTTATTTTAATTTTCATTTTGTTCAAAATATTAATTTATCTTGAAAATTCTTCTTTGACCTATATGCTTAATTAGAAGTGTGATGTTTAATCTCCACATATTTTGGGATCTTCATGTTCTCTTTCTATTAATGGTTTCTAACTTAATTCCGTTGTTGTCTGAGAGAAAACCTTATATGATTTTTATTCCTTAAACTTGTCAAGATATGTTCTATGACCCAGAATGTAGTTTGCTTTGGTGAATCTTTTAAGTGAGCTTGGAAGAATGTGTATACTACCATTGTGGATGAAGCAGTTTATAAGTGTCAGTTATATCCAGTTGATTGATGGTGTTATTGAGTTCAGCTATGTCCTTTTTAATTTTCTCCCTCCTGGATCTATTTCTGATAAAGAGATGTTGAAATTTGCAACTATAATAACAGATTGATCTATTTCTCTTCACAGTTTTCTTTGTTTTTGCCTTACATACTTTGATGTTCTGTTGCTAGGTATATATTCATTAAAGATTGTTATGTGTTCTTGAAGAATAGATCCCTTTATCATTACATATGCCCTTCTTTATCCCTGATAGCATAACTTGATTTGAAGTCTGCTCTGTCTGAATTTATAATATAATTTATTCCTTCTTTTATGTCTCCCTTTTGCTCTTCTTTCTCCTTCTTTTTCCAGCTGTATAAATTATGAAATCTGTCAACACAATATCTTTGTTTTGGCGTAAACTAAAATGAAAAATTATTATCTACAAGAAACTTCACCCCTTAATCTTATCACCTCTGTGATTCAAGTCTCTGGTTTTCTTCTTAGAGCTAGCAGCATTCATAATTATAACTACTTTTAGGGGAGAAGTGATAAAGAGACCAGCAGTTGTACTCAGAGAAAACTGTTCTTTCTATCCTCCCCACTCCTCCTCAGGAGATTTCTGAATAGCTCAATAGAGTTGTCACTTTGTCCAGAGTGAACCACAAAGGGCCAGAAAGGTGAGTTTATCAATATATTGGGGATATATACTGAAAATGTAACAAAATAGAAAGTTTCAGTATATATCAAAACCACGAGAGAGAGTTACAGTATGTGTTCAGATGGAATGCTGTTTGTAATAATAGAAGCCGGGGTATGGGCTAAGGCATAGGCCCCCAAACCACATACTTGAGTAACAGTAGATGGTTACTACATCATCTTTAAGATTTTTAGATGGGTAAATTCTTGGACTTTATTTTTTTTTTCTGAATGAAGAAATGAATTTGAATGAAGAGTGTGAATTTGAGGCCAGATATGAATTGATTCAGACTAGTGGTTCTCAAACTTTAGCACATATCAGAATACTCCAGAAGACTTTTTGAAACATATTACTGGGCCTCATTCTCAAAGTTTCTGACTCAGCAGGTCTGGAGTGAGGTCTGAGAATCTGCATTTCTAACAAGCACTCAGGTGGGAACCATACTTTGAAAACCATTGCTCTCAACCAGAGAGAAGATGCTAATCACTGTTGCCAATGATCTTACTCTTCTACTTTTTCTCCTTCCTAAAAAATAAATACAAAAAAAGAAAGAAAGAAAGAAAGAAAGAAAGAAAGAAAGAAAGAAAGAAAGAAAGATCAATTTGAAGGAGGGCACATTATTAGCATGCTTCGTGTCCCTTATGATTAATTTTTTTCAGGGCACCACATGCCTTGATCTAGGTGTAAGTACAAACTAATAAATAATAAAGTACGTCTTCCTTTTCTTCTTCTTTCCTATATATTCCCTGCATTGCTCATAACATGTCTACCTTCACATTAAAAGAGATTTAGGCACAAATATAAGAAAACATTTGACAAAAATATTACTTTTATAATATAGCACATAGTGAGATATAAAATCACATTTTATCGTTTCAAAGATTGAATTTCATCAGTTCATAGAACATGCTTCATTATCCAGGTTAGTGATGCCTATTGAAAATAAGATTCCCAAATGCCATGTCAGCTTGCATATTTCTGACAAAGAGGTCCAAAAATATTCCATCACATGTTCCAATAAAAAATTGTTCAGTTTGGAGTGAAGTTGTAAGGATGATTGGCCAGTCTACTCTTTTATTTATATTCCTTTCAAAATCAATCTCAAGCCATTTCAACAATGATTTGATTCAAGTATTTCATTTTCAATAAATATTGAATTGCCTGACAGCCACAACTGTATTTTATTTAACTTTTAATCTGCAGAACCTAGCAAATGCCTGGCACACAGTAGGTATTCAATTCATTTTTGACACATGAAAGAAATTTACATAATACTTTTGCAGTTGAATTATAATCGTCCTACAGGAATTCTTCCCATGTGACCCGCAGGTCGACAGCCGACTATTCAACTAATTTGACACATCTCAAATCTTCCATTAAATGCAGAATCTGGGACAGAGCCACCCATCCAGGGTGTATTAACAAAAGACTGGATGGTGTTATGATTCCAGGGAGTGGTCAGTTGGATCGAGTTCTGTTCTCACATAAGGAGAAGAAATTTCACAATTCTCATAATTATCTATGTTTTATTGCTTGTATTCACAGCTTTTTTGTTTTCATAGGACATGAATCTGGTCCATTTAAAATGGGCATTTCCCTCAGAAAAGACCCCAAAAATGTAATTCCAGATTATAAAACATTTTTTAGGATTTTAAGTGTATTTAAGAGCCAGGCATAATCTATATACTTGATATATCTTCTGTATTAAATGTTAACTAGTTGTTCCCTTGATATTAAAAATGTGATTCTCATGTCTCATAAAGGTTTGTGTAATAAAGAGTCTGGCTCTAGTTTTGGTGTCTGAGTGTTGATGGCTTTCAAATTTCATCTCCTCCCTTGCCTTCTCCTCACTTTGTGTAAAATGATAAGGAAGCTCAGGTGCTGCCTCCATTGGCACTGGGGATATTAAACCATGCAAGCCTGGGTCATGGGCATGGGAACTTTCACTTCAACCCACTCTCTCTAATACTGTAAACCCCAAGCCAATCTCTGTTTCTTGCTCTCTTAAGCAATTTTTGGGCCTGCTTGGAAGCCTGCCCTTCTGTCCCTAGAAAGCCTCATTATGTGAGTAATAAATCTCTTCCTAACCCCTGAGTGCATGGCATCCTCAGTCTTGACATCTTGAACCAAATTTTGGGTGGAAAGTCCATCTGCCTTTGTAAAAAAAAGTATCTGGAATATATAACTGGTATCTGGAATACATAAAAAGCTCTCACCATTCAATAATAAGAAAAAAACAACCCAATAAAAAGTGGACAGAAGGTGTAAACAATCACCTCATAAAATAAGATAGATTGTACATAATCACATGAAAAGATGCTCCACATTATTAATCAACAGTAAAATGCAAATAAAACCATAGTGTGATATCACTACACACCTTTTAAATGGCTAAAAAATGTTTAAATGACATTAACAAGTGCTACTGAGGATGCAGAACAATGGGAACTCTTGTACACTGCTGTTGGAAATGCAAAATACTATAGTCACTTTAGAAAAGAGACAATTTCTTATAAAGTTACACATGCACTTATCATACAACCCAGCAATTCCAGTTCTAGGTTAAAAAATGAAACATGTGTGCAGAAAAATCTGTACACATTTGTTTATATTGGATTTACTCATAATCTCCAAAAACAAGATCATAGGGAAGGGTGGGAAAAATAAAATAAGATGAAATCAGAGAGGGAGACAAAATATAAGAGACTCTTAACTATAGGAAACAAACTAAGGGTTGCTGGAGGGAGGATGGGTAGGAGGATGGGATAACTGGATGATGGGAATTAAGGAAGGCACTTGATGAGCAATGGGTGTTATATGCTACTGATAAATCACTAAACTCTACTTCTGAAACTAATAATACACTATATATTAATTGAATTTAAATAAAAATAAATAAAAATTTAAAAATAAATAAATGGTGATTCTCATTAGGTGGTATCTTCAACACCATTTAGACAATTTGTATAAAATGCATAGTACCACTGTTTTCCAAATGCATTGGGATGCTTTTCTTCTTCAAAACTGAGAAATATAGGACCAAATAAAAATTATAAGAGTTTGTGCAGTGAAGACATTAAAGAGCAAAAATATTTTTCTTTTCTTGTTTGCCAACTCTTATTCAACCTTTTTCCCTTTGCTATTTCAGGCTAGTCAGGGAGAAGATTAAGTCCTATTTTTTTAGTGCTCACTGGAGATTAAGTAAATTCAGAGGTCGGCATGAAAACATTCTAAATGGTTTGAGTTCAGTTAACATTTTGCCTAATGGTATTTTTGTTCATATATCTTATCAATTAAGGGGTAATTTTAGATAAGTGAATATCATTAGAAAGAGAAGTATTAAGTGTGGATATTTAAGCACTTATATTGGCCAGAGCAAGAATAATGTGATTAAATAATTTGGACAGATTCTTTCTTGATATAATTCTATGAGGAACAAAGGGGGAGAGCATCAGCTCCCTAGGGGATTGAATGGAATAGATAATCTGTGGTCAAACAAGCAAAGAAAAGCACTATACTAAAGATGGGCTTTCTGTCTTCATTAGAAAAATTGAAGATGCTCTAAAGAACTCCATTAAGGATAATGGTGTCTCTTAGAAGAACTGTGTGCTTCATAGCTTAGGTACTTGATTAAATGGCTAATTCATCCATTGCTTATCTAATTGATCTTGTTTTCTCCTCCTTCACCCTGCCCTTGAGATATTCAGAAGTAAATGACATGTAACCACTAGCAGCTTCTTTCCTCCTACTCATCAAGGAATGTTGAACTGTGTCTACTTCTATCACAGGTTCTCTCAATATCTGAAAATTATAAACTGTATTCTGAAAGTGACTGCATTTATTTTGGGGGGACAGCTCCAAGCTGCCCTATGGATGGGAATCCTTTCTTAATATGTAATTGGCAATTATGGAGGAAAGAAGAATTCCTCAATAAAATTAACTTTCCTTCTTTAAAAAATTTATTTAAATTCAATTAGCCAACATATAGTACGTCATTAGTTTCAGATGTAGTGTTCAATAATTTATCAGTTGTGTATAACACACAGTACTCATCACATCACATGCCTTCTTTTTAAATAAGAGGCCCTTACTATTATGGACAAAAAGTGACTTGATCCATTTCCATGTCCCCCACAGAGACTAATAGGGAAGCTTTATCTTGAGAAAGGGTAAAGGGGTAACCATGATCAAGCATGGCAACTGATTGGTAATTTCAAAGAGGTCCTTAAAATAAATCATTATCTGTTTCTCTCTTCATAAAATGTGATGTGGGAGTGGTTTTCAACCACTCTTCCGTTGCTATGCATATGCTTGATGACATTTATATATATGACGTAGCCATTCATTTATTTTGGGCACATCCATCAGCACTTACTTTGCACTAGGCTTTGTTTTAGACACTAACAAGAAACAGTGAACAAATAGACACTAATTCCTCTCCTAAAGAATTTTACCTTCCAGTAGTGTGGATAGATAATAAATAAGATAAATAAGCACTATATATACTTAAAGATACAAATACATATATGTTATATATATATATATATATGTTACATATATATGTTACATGGATACACAAGATATATATATATATCTTATATAGATATACAGGTTATATATATATATCTTGCATAGTAACTGTATTATGAATAAAAATAAAGCAGAGAAGAATGATTGGAGGTGTCAGGGCAGAGTGTCAGATGTTGAATTTTGGATTGTGGCTGGGATAGTCTCATTGACAAGATTTCCCTTCAGTTAAAGACCTGAAAGAAGACAGGAATGTGACTTGGGGTTATCTACAGGAGAGCATTTGAGGCAGAGCAAACAGAAAATGCAAATGCCAAGAAGTAGGGTCACAGTTGGTATTTTTTTTTAAATTAATTTTTATTGGTGTTCAATTTACCAACATACAGAAAAACACCCAGTGCTCATCCCATCAAGTGTCCACCTCAATGCCCGTCACCCATTCCCCTCCAACACCCACCCTTCTCCCCTTCCACCACCCCTAGTTCGTTTCCCCGAGTTAGGAGTCTTTATGTTCTGTCTCCCTTCCTGATATTTCCCAACATTTCTTTTCCCTTCCTTTATATCCCCTTTCACTATTATTCATATTCCCCAAATGAATGAGAACATACACTGTTTGTCCTTCTCCGATTGACTTATTTCACTCAGCATAATACCCTCCAGTTCCATCCACGTTGAAGCAAATGGTGGGTATTTGTCGTTTCTAATTGCTGAGTAATATTCCATTGTATACATAAACCACATCTTCTTTATCCATCATCTTTCGATGGACACCGAGGCTCCTTCCACAGGTTGGCTATTGTGGCCATTGCTGATAGAAACATCGGGTATTTTCAAGGAGTAGCAAGAAACTCGGTGTGGCTGAGACAGACTGCATGAAGAAGAAGATAGTAAGGGATGAATTTGGAGTGGTAGTTGGAAGCCAAATCATGTGTAGCCTCATGCATATGAGGCATATTAAAAACTGTGGCTTTTACTCTAAGAGAGGTGAAAAACTGTTGGAGGGTTTTGAGCAAAGAAATAACTAATTTGAAGTATCCTTTAATTGTATTGTACTGACTGCTGCATTGAGAATAATAATAAATAGGGGGTGTGGAGACAAACCTGGAGATTGATTAGGAAGCAATTCCAGGGTAATGGCAGGTGATGGTGATGGTGAGAAGGGTTTAAATCTTGGACATTTCATTGTACTGGATTGAATAGTGTCCCTTTAAAATCCCTGTCCATCTAGAGCCTCAGAAGGAAATCATATTTGGAAATAAGGTCTTTGCAGATGTAATTAGTTAAGTCAAAATGAGGCCATACTAGATTAGGGCGTGTTCTAGAATCAAGGACTGCTATCTCTATGAGAAGGCCACATGAAGACAGAGATACACATAGAAAATGCCCTACGAAAAGGAAGGCAGAGATTGGAGTGATGCATTGACAAGCCAAGGAACACCATGGATTGCGGGTAATCACCAGAAACTAGGATTCTTCCCTAGAGACTTCAGAGAAAGCATGATCCCTCTAAAACTTTAATTTCAGACTTTTAGCCTCCAGAATTGTGATATAATAGATTTCTGTTGTTTTACACCACCCAGTTGGTGGTACTTCCTTACAGAAGCTGCAGGAAACAAATATGCTCCTGAAGATAAAGCCTATCACTAATGGATCACTGAAGTGTCATCAAAGAAAGAAAAGTAAAGAATACACCAAAATTTTAGGTTAGAGCAACTGAAAGGGACTATATTTGGAGTTCAGTTCTGGACAATTTTATTAAAACATCTCTATAACCTAAGCCAGTCATACAGTATTTAAACTACTTACTAAATTCTAACAGAGAATAAGGAGAAGGTAAGCTGCATGGGCCCTAGATAGAAATGAGAACTATAGATTTAACAACTGTAGACTTTAGTGGATTATTTAAACAGATATTTAAGTAATTATTATAAAATAACTGAGTACAAAATCATACACCAGATCATTCTACTTTTATTTAGTGTATAGGATCCCTTTCTCTCTTTCTGCTGCCAACAGAAGGTATATGGAGTATGGAACACATGGGGTCCTGAGGATGAATATTAAGTAAGCTACCCACAGTGTTATGGTCTAAAACAAGAAGAATTTCATTTATAAAGCACATCATTGATCATATTTTAATGTAACACACTGTTTTCTCCATTGAGACACCTCAAAGAATATATGCAATAAGACCACCATGAAATGTGCTTCTAGACCTCTGGTTAAAAACGATGGAGGATTTTATACTCTCCTTTGCCTTAAAATCCATTAAAAAGAAAAAGGAAAAAAGAAAAAGCAGCCAAACTACCATTTCTTTGAAACAAAAATTGTTCGCAACACAAACCACAAGCTATAATGAATATTGGCCAAATGAAATGAAATTTGCACCAAAATTAGAAAGGATGCTAAAAGTTCACACAAACTTTTTCAGACCCTAGCCATGAGGGAGATTTTTCTAAAAGTAAGTGTAACATAGTATCAAAATGGGAAACTTTGTGACTCAGTTTTAAGAAATCCCCAAAATACCAGGTCTCCTTATATTCCCAAAGCAAGGTACTAAATAATACAGAATTTGCAAAGGATATGGTTAAAAATTGCATTTGCCTCTATTCACTGCACCACCACCTCAGAAGGGTATGCAGTCTGAAATTAGAGGAAGAATGCCTCTGGAAGAAGTTGATGAACATCTATGTCATTTTCTATCCTAAATCTGTACCTTTGCTTCCTTACCCTCACTCTGCCATGGTGGAGGAGAGGGGCCTACTTCTCTCATCTTAAATAAGAAAAGCAGTCCTTCAAGGTGATCATCGAGACAACGTGTCTTGTGTCCCCAGGTGGTGAAGCACAAGAACACCTGCTAGACTAGTCTGATAAAATCTGAAGGTGAGCAATCGTGTAGCACAGATAACTGGCTTCCCTGGGAATAGCCTGGGGTTTGTCGAGGTAAAGAACACACGAATTTGGAACAAATTATTTGTTTAAAAGGACTTTAAGACTCTATGCTTTTTTCTTAAAAGCTCAAGGAGAAGTTGTAAGAACTCAAGGAAGGGATGATAAAACAATGGAAGCTGAACACCAGGCTGACAGAACTCAGAAAAGAAATAGATGAGAAAAATAAACACTGCTGTAGGCCTGACCATTTAAGAAACAACTGGTAGATTGAACATGACTGAAAACACGTTTTGTAAAACAAATCACATAAAACGGAATGAAAACTGAGGAAAGGGATTAGAAATAAGGTTATAGATCTTCAAAACAAAGCAGTTCAATCATTGTTTAATTGAAGTCGCTAAAAATAATAACAGAACAAATGATGCATAGATTCCACACATTACTGCCAGGCATTCTTAATATGAAAGTCTTGATGGGATCCCTGGGTGGCGCAGCAGTTTGGCGCCTGCCTTTGGCCCGGGGCACGATCCTGGAGACCCGGGATCGAATCCCACATCGGGCTCCCGGTGCATGGAGCCTGCTTCTCCCTCCGCCTGTGTCTCTGCCTCTCTCTCTCTCTGTGACTATCATAAAAAAAAAAAAAAAAAAAAAAAAAAAAAAAAAAAAAAAAAGGTCTTGAACCTTTGAAAAGTTAGTCAATTTCAAGGATAAAGAAAGGATCACAGGATGCCTGGGTGGCTCAGCGGTTGAGCATCTGCCTTTGGCTCAGGGCCTGATTCTGGTCCTGGGATCGAGTCCCACCTCTGGCTCCCTGCAGGGAGCTTGCTTCTCCCCCTGCCTGTGTCTCTGCCTTTCTCTCTGTGTCTCTCCTGAATCAATCAATCAATCAATCAATAAATCAATCTTTAACAAAAGGGAAAAAAAAAAGAAAGAAACAAAGGATCGCATGGAAATCCCTATGAAAACTCAAAGTATTTAAAATTTTAAAAATGGCATTGCCTCTAAACCTCTCCATAATTATATTTAATGCCAAAAGATACGTACAAAACTTTGTTACGAATTTTTGAAGTGAGACCCTAGAATTTTATACTCTGCCGAGTTGTCATTTGAGTCAAGTATAAAGATATCGACAGACATTCTCAAACATGAGAGAAGCCATACATCATAAACCTCATTGGGGAAAAAAATTGACAATATTTATTCAACCAGGAATAAATGAGAATTTAAAAGAAAAAATCCAAAATGTAAGAAAATGCCTTACAGTCAATATAGAATTCATTTATAAAATTTTATAGAACTGAGGGAATTATGAGGAAAGAAGAGAATGTAATTATAAAAACTGGGAGATTGAGAGAAAGGAAGTTAAAAGTATAAGAGGGTTAATGTTCTCATATTTATAATGGGAATTCAATTGATAAGGCCTAAAAATGAACTGTAACTGAAGATATATTTTTATCATGACTTTAATATGTTGTTTGCACTATCTTGTTTTTACACTTGAAGAAATATTTTAGAAAATAGTAGCTCTTCAAGAAAATGAAGGACTATTTTCTTGTACTATATAGTATGATACTATTTTAGAAAATTGCACCTAATTATCCTGTTGTATGTGTAAATGCATATAGAAATAACACAGATAATCTTCACCAGATGTAGATCGTGATTATTTCTGGGTGGTGGAATTTGGAATTTTTAATCTTCTTCCCACTATTTTTCTATATTGCCTGACTGGTCATAATGAACATGTGTTTTTTTGTGTGAAAATAATTAATTTTTAAAAGTTCAGCCAATTATCCTTTATTCAAAACCCTTGAGACCAGATATATTTCAAAATAAGAATTTTTTCAAATTTTAGAAAGGCAATAGACTGCTTTTGGAACACCCTTAGCAGATCCAGTGCCCCAAAGCCAAACATGTTAATATTACTACAGCAAAAGTATAAATATTCATACAATAGGAAAAGTTATGACTATAATTAGCCTTTTTAATATGAGCTCAAGTCAGATGCTATCAAGTGATTTTTCTGCAAAAATACAGTTTTTCCATTTTCTTTCAATTACAGCTTTGTGGATAAGGAAATATGGACCTTAAATTTCATCTGAATGTCTACTTAATGTAAGCAACTTAATGTCTTACAATAATGCCAATGTATTTGTGTGTGCAATGTGGAGGTCGTGCATAGTTCCTGCAGTTCTCCATCCTCAACATGTTCTCCAAGCTATGCAGCAATCCTGCACATCTTTCCTCACGGCACCCTTATCCCTCATTTTCCTGAGTTTCATCAGCACAGGAGGGAAGTTTGATAGAGTTGGAAAAACACTAAACTGATGACTGATTTCATTTTAGCTCCTCTACTGAATAACTGTGTGGCTTTAGACATCAGTTTTCTCAATAAAACTCTGTTTCCACACAACACTAAACATGCAGCACATCTTAAACCAAATTATATGAACCCAGAGGTCAGTCTTTTTTTAAATTTAAATTCCATTAACTAACATATGATGTATTGTTAGTTTCAGAGGTAGAGTTTAGGGATTCATCAGTTGCATATAACACCCAGTGCTCATTCCATCAAGGGCCCTCCTTAATGCCCATCACCCAGTTACCCCATTGCTCAACCCCTTCTCCTCCAGCAACCCTAAGTTTGTTTCCCATGGTTAAGATTCTCTTATGATTTGTCCCCCTCTCTGATTGCATCTTGTTTTATTTTTCCCTCCCTTTGTCTATGTTCCTATGGAAAAGAAGGGAGGGAGGGATTTATTAAGCAAGAATAGCCATGAGTGGAATGGAAGATGGAGACCAGCAGCCAGGCTCAGGAGCTAATTTTTTGTCTAGGAGTGTCAGATCCATTTTAGCATTAACATACAGGCTTTGTTAGTATCCCAATCAAAATATAATCTTTTTTCTTTGAAACAGATCTATCATATCTCCTTTTCCATTCAATTGCTTTGCTGTAAGGATACCATAGGCTACTTAACAATACACTCCATTTCTCCACATTAGGGAACTGGACACAAGTGTCAAACTAAGTCAGGATTTAACTTGATGTATTATGAGTTGGATTCTAAACCAAATTCTCCAGATCTATGAACATACATATCACCTACAGAAGAAACATAAGTACCACAGAAATCTTCAGGCTTCAATTTCTATGAATCATTCAAATAAGTCTAGAAGTAATGAAAACATTGATTCTCCCTGCTAAAATTCCTATATAATAGGTATGTAAGCATATTCATCAGACTTGGGTTTGGGTAAAATAGCTCAATTCTAAACAGCTTTTGGCTATGAAAGCAATGAAGCTGTGATAAAAAGATCTCTTAAAGTCATAAAAGACAATTGGATTGTTGAAGTTTTATCAGCAGAAGCGCTAGAAAGACTGTATGGAGGAAATTTCCAGTGTAACAAGATTGTGGCCTATTAATAAGTTGCAAAAGGAAGTCAGGGACTTTGCTGACTGACAGGGAAAAACCTTTAAAACCACACAGCTCTTTGGTGGTTACTTTTCACAAAGAGAAATCCTGCCATGGGTGTCTGGTAAGATCGCATCCAACAACTAGTACTGTCTATGTAAGGGATGCAGGATTCAGTGTGGTTCTCATGCATCAAAAGAAAATGAAATGGGAAGAAGCCAATGACTTGTTTTCTCGGATTGAAGTCCAAATCACTGAGAGGGCTTCTATCCTTACAGTTACTTGAGTACTATGAGTACTGGATTAGTACCAAGAGGGTCTATGTTTCTAGGCTTGTGCTCAAACCAGTAGACCTTCTATTTGTCAGAACACAACACATAATGATTTCTATGATGTTGGAGGCCTTGGAAGCACTGGTCTGGGGAGTTGTACTCAGCTATGCCAACAGACCATGTGTTGAGTTCAACTGTCCCCAGCCTTTTAGAATCGTAGTTGGGACCAGCTCAAGCCCATGCACCTAGAAATAAGCACATGTACACCCATACACACATGCACAAGCATACACAACACACACAGAATGCATTTTCCTTTTTGTGCAAACCAAATTCGTGTTTCTACAAATACGATGCCACATCAACACGTCTTTCAGCCTGCAGACTCATTATCCAGATGCCAATAACATGAAAGCTATCTGTTTTTTACTCAACTACTTGAAGAATTAGCCTCCTTTTCTGTAAAATTAAATTCTTGCCTCTGAATATATTTCAGGAATGTTGTGATGTTTAGATGAGAGTCTTTATCACAACACTTTTTACCTTAAAACCTTACCCCAAAGACTCCTAACTCTGGGAAACGAACTAGGGGTGGTGGAAGGGGAGGAGGGCGGGGGGTGGGGGTGAATGGGTGATGGGCACTGGGGGGGCACTTGATGGGATGAGCACTGGGTGTTATTCTGTATGTTGGCAAATTGAACACCAATAAAAAATAAATTTATTATTAAAAAAAATCTTACACCAGCATTCCCAATGTGTCCCAAAAGAGTTAAGTCCCCAAAGGCTAAAAGATATTTTGCAAAAGCAAAATGAATAAATCGAATTTCCAGCTCAAATTGAGTTAGGAATATTTTAGGGTAAGCCAAATGTCTTTCCTGCAGGACTTTCCAGAGCCCATACATCTCAAAGGTGCGGCAGAAATTTCCAAGAGAGTGGTATACTATACCATGTAGTTTTGTCCAACCTACCTCACCTGGGAATTATTTTTCAATAATTATCTCAAAGGATGTTTTCCAGGACACACTAACCCTTAAAATGCAAGTCATGTTAAAGTGGGTGTAAATGAGCTGAGCTGCCTAGGTGGACTCTTCATAAAATTAACCAGAAGGCATAAATGATATTCATGTTTCTGCTCAAAGGGGGATCAATTTCAGCTTGGAAACTCAATCATGGAAATATTTTTCATGCTAGAAGGAGATAAGAGCCTTCACCACTTCATCACAGCTTAGATAGGATATGAAGGAGGCAGAAGAATGATCCCATAGAGCCACTCAGAGTGGACAACAGGGCTGGAACATTCCTGGGCTGATTGGTGAGTGACTAGAAGAGGCTGTTTGTAGAGAATATTGGAAGAATCAAACCCCAGTTTTATTGAGAAACAACTGATGTGCCTCGGAGTAGGAGTTTAAAGTATACAGCCTGATGGTTTGATTTACATGAATTGCGAAGTGTTTACCACAATAGGTTCCGCTAACATGCACCTTCTTATATGGATACAAAGAAAAGAAAGAAAAAAAGAGAAAAGGTAAAAATTTTCTCCCTGCGATGAGGATTCACAGGATTTACCCTCTTAACTTTCTTATATATCACACCACAGTGTTAGCTTTAGCCATCATGTTTTATATTATGTACCTCGAAATTATTTATTTTATACTGGAAATTTGTACCTTTTGACCACCTTCCTCCAATTTCCCCTCCCTCTACACTCTTCCTCTAATAACCACAAGACTGATCTCTTTTTCTAAGAGTTTGGTTTGTTGTTTAGATTCCACATATAAGTGATATCGTATAGCATTTGTCTTTATCTGACTTACTTCATTTAGTACAATGCCTTCAAGATCCATCCATGTTGTCACAAATGGTAGGATTTCCTCATTTTTTTTTAATGGCTAAATAATATTACATTGCATGTGTATCCCACAATTTCTTTATCTATTTGTCCACCAATAGACACTCAGGTTGTTTCCATGTCTTTTCTTTTGTAAGTAATGCTGCAATGAACAAGGAGCACAAGTACCTTTTCTAGCTGGTGTTTTTGTTACCTTTGAATGTATTCCTAGAAGTGGAATTGCAGGATCATATGGTAGTTCAATGTTTAATTTTGTGGGGATTCCCTATACTGTTTTCCACAGAGTCTGCACCAATTTATAATCCCATCAGCAGCAGTCCACGATGGTTCCCTTTTCTCCACATCTACACTAGCTTTAGTGACCTCTAGTCTTTGAATAATGGCCATGCTAACATTCTAGGCTTTGAATAATAACATGCTAATAATGGCCATGAAATCTCATTGTGGTTTTAATTTGCATTTCTATAATGACTCCTGATGGTGAGCATTTTTTCATGAACTAGTTGCCCTTCTGTGTCTCTTCCTTAAAGAAATGTCAATTCAAGTTTTTTGCCCATTTTTTTAATTGGAACATTTGTGTTTGTCTGTTTGGCTACTGAGTTGTTTGAGTTCTTTATCAGGGGTCATTTGGTTTGTGAAATTTTTCTCAATTTTCACTTTGGTGATAATATCTTTTGCTCTTCAGAAGCTTTTTAGTTTGGTGTCATTCTACCTGTTTATTTATTTATTTATTTATTTATTTTTGGCTTGTACTTTTGGTGTCATAGTTGAAAAAAATCATTACCAAGGCCTATGCCAAAAAGCCTCATAGCTGTGTTTTCTTCTGGGAGTTTCATGGCTTTCAGGGATGACATTTAAGTCTAATCCATTTTTAGTTAATTTTTGTGAATGATTCATTCATAAGAGATATGGGTCCTGTTTCATTCTTTTAGACGTGAATACCCAGCACCGTTTATTGAAAAGACAGTATTTTCACCAATGAGTATTTCTGGCTCCCTTGTCAAATACTAGCTGACCATATTTAGGTTTATTTGTGGACTCTCAATTCTGATTTTGTTGGTTTCAGATTCTTCAGTTTGTTTGCTGTATTGTTCAACTTTAGAATTTCTGGTGGGTTTATGTTTGTTTGTCTTATGTTTGCTCTTTCCTTGTCAAATTTCTCATTTTGTTCATGCATTGTTTTCCTAATTTTGTTGTCTGTGTTTCTTGTTGTTTGCTGAACTTCCTGAAGAGGATTATTCTGAATTCTTTGTCTGATAGTCCATAGATCTCAATTTCTCTAGGGTCAGTTATTGTGGTTTTATTAGTTTCTTTTGGTGGTGTCATACTTACCTGATTTTTTGTGATTCCTGATTCCTTATATTGGTGTCTATATATCTGAGTAATGGGGCTCCTCTTCCAGATTTTACAGATTTGCTCTGGAGGAGATACTTCTTTACCAATCAGCTCAATTTGGGTTTCTGGATGTGTCTTCTGGTAATGTCCTTGGGCAGGTGGGGCCTGCTATTGTGGTCTATTTTGGGGTGAAGCAACTGTTCAAGCTCCAGGAATGGGGATGACATATGTGTGCCACTGGCTGAGAACAACTGGATAGGACTGCTGGCCTGGTTCCCTACCCAAGTATGGCTGTAGGATGGGCTTTGCAGTTGCCTGGATTCTCTGGTCAAAGACTGGACACTATATTCAGTAATGGGAGGGCAGGGCTATAAATTAGCTTCCTTGCCCTGGCAGGGCAGCAGGATGGGACCCAGGGCCTGTACAGCTCATTGTTTGGGGGGCCCGAATAAGGCCAGAGGGTACACTGAATTTGATGGTCAAACGAGGCCACCAGTTTTGCTCTACAGAAAGCCACTGTATGTGCTCTCTATTCAAGTACCACTCTCTGTGAGGCTGCTGAATGGGCTATGTCGCTTCCCCTGTGCTCTGGGTAGGCTCCCTGGTCAAACAGGCTGAAGGCTGTGTTCAGCAATGAGTGGGGGCTATGAATTAGATTCCTGCCCAGGCGCAATGGAAGAGGCAGCTCTTAATCTGGCAAAGCTCTTTGTTGTCTTGACCCAAGCTGATATGCATCCCAAGTTACCTGACCAAACAGAGCCTCTGGTTGTGTTCTACAAACATTGGCTCTGCCTGCCCACCTCTCAGCTCAAGTGCTGCTAGGCTGCACAGCTTCTATAAGTTGTTGCCAGCCTTTCCAGTCAGATGGGGCCAGAAGACACCCTTCACAGTGAGTGGGGCTGTTCTAAGCTCCTTAGCCTGGACAGAAAAGAGAGGGGATCTCTAGGCTCCTCTCAATTTCCCAAACAGGCTCTTGAGCTGAGAGGGGCCAGGTGACCCCTCAGCTGTGGCTGTGAATCAATGGCCCTGCCCATATATTGCATGAGAGTGCTCCAAGCCTGGTACTATCTTTGTTCCCTGGCAATCAGTTTTGTCCGACCTCCTCTGCTTGAACACCACTGGGCCACATTGCTTCCAGGAGTTGTCACCAGCTCTTCGGGTCAGATGGGGCTGAAGACACTTTCCACAGCGGGTGGCACTGTGACTCATCTCCTTGCCTGTGCAAGGGCAAACTGAGATTCCCTTCCGCCTTCTCTGTTGTAGGTCCTTAGTGGTTGAGCCCCACAGATTCTCCTGCAGTCCCAGGGAGGCAAGATCAGAGATGGGCCCCTTGAAAGTGACCCCCAATGCTGGCATGGGGTTACTGATTGTCTCCCCTGGGTACTCTTTTCCCACTGGAGAAACTGCAGGCTCAGGGGAGAGCTCTGGATGGTGCCACGCTGGCCTAAGGGAAAGGCAATGTGGTCAACATGCAGCTGTTCCCCTCACCCCTCCAATGCAGTGTGTCCTGGTCTCTGTGGTGCAGGATGTACTTCATTCTCACCCCCATATTCTAGAATTCTCTCAGGGATATCTTGCCTTTGAATATTTGTTAGTTGTTCTTTCTGTGAGGGGGAGCAAAGTGAGAAATAACCTGTGTCTCCATCTTGGTGATGTCACTTCCCTCTTATAGTTGATATTGGAAAAAAATTCTTATTCAAGAATTCTATTGAAAAAAATCTTGTGTGAGTCTGTCAACTTGAAAAAATTGCACCACATTAGTGGACAAGTGACTCAAGATGAAGAGAAATCCAAAAAACTAGAAAAGAGAAAAATCTTTTAAACACATGTAAGTTCCAACTTGTAAAAATAGAAAACTGAAAATTAGTGTTAGAACACTATACCACCTCACACCAGTTAGAATGGCTAAAATTAACAGGTCAGGAAATGACAGATGTTGGCAAGGATGTGGAGAAAGGGGAACCCTCTTACACTGTTGGTGGGAAAGCAAGCTGGTATAGTCACTCTGGAAATCAGTATGGATGCTCCTCAACAAGTTGAAAATAGAGTTACCCTAAGACCCGGCAATGGCACTACTGGGTATTTACCCCAAGATACAAATGTAGTGATCCAAAGGGGTACTTGCACCCCACTGTTTATAGTAGCAATGTCCACAATAGCCAAACTATGGAAAGAGCCCAGATGTCCATTGACAGATGAATGGATAAAGAAGATGTAGCATATATGTATATACAATGGAATACTACTCAGCCATCAAAAAATGAAATCTTGCCATTTGCAATGTGGCTAGAAGGAGTGGATATTATGCTAAGTGAAATAAGTCAGTCAGAGAAAGAAAATTATCATATGATCTCACTTCATATGTGGAATTTAAGAAACAAAATAGAGGATCATAGAGGAAGAGGAAAAAATAAAACAAGATGAAATCAGAGAGGAAGACAAACCATTAGACTCTTAATCATAGGAAACAAACTGAGGGTCACTGGAGGGGAGGGGGTTTGAGGGATGGAGTAACTGGGTAATGGGCATTAAGGAAGGCACGTGATGTAATGAACACTGGGTATTATATAATACTGATGAATCACTGACCTCTACCTCTGAAACCAATAATATATTATATGTTAATTAATTAAATTTAAATTTAGAAAATATTTAAAGAACACTCTAAAGTTATCTTTTATTAAATAAATTATCTTAACTATTTGCTAGAATACATTAAGCATACATTTAATAGGTTATAATCTCTTTTTAATATTTTTATTTGGTTTTCACGAAGCTCCAATCCCTCCAGATGTTACTGTAGACAAATATTTAGACAAGATGGATCTCAGGGCAGCCCAGGGTGGGGCTCAGCGGTTTAGTGCCACCTTCAGCCCAGGGCCTGATCCTGGAGACTCAAGATAGAGTCCCACACAGGCTCCCTGCATGGAGCCTGCTTCTCCCTCTGCCAGTCTCTCTCTCTCTCTCTCTCTGTCTCATGAATAAATAATTAAATACTAAAAACAAATATGGATCCCATATTTAGGCATGATAGATCCCAGATGGGCAGCCCTCTTTATAGGATTTAATTCTAACGTTATTACAGATGGTATTACTATTATTATTTACTTGTGCAAGTCCAAGGACAAAGACAATGAGTTCCTCCCAGCTTGTCATTGATTTGGATTTAATGCAACCCAAATTAAAATCCCAGCAAGTTACCTTTTGTGTATATCAAGTTTGTTCAAAAGTTTATATGGAGAGGCAGAAGACCACAATAGCCAGCATGATATTGAAGGAGAATAAAGTTGGAGGACATACACTACCTGACTTAAGACTTACTAAAGCTATAGTTAATTTAAGATTGTGGTCTTGGCAAAATAATTGACAAATAGATCAATGTAACAGAACAGATAGTCCAGTAACAGACCTACATAAATATAGTCAACTAATCTTTGGCAAAGGAGCAAAGGCAATATAATGGAGTAAAGATAAAGGTAGTCTTTTCAACAAAGGATGCTGCAACAATAGGGCAGCCACAGCAAAAAAAAAAAAAAAAAAAAGAGTCTAGACACAGATCTTACACCCTTCACAAAAACTAAATGGATCATAGACTTAAAGAGTCTAGACACAGGTCTTAACACCCTTCACAAAAACTCCAAATGGATCATAGACCTAAAGATAAAAAGCAAAGCTACAAAACTCCTAGAGACACTACAGGAGCAAACCGAAATGATCTTGAGTATAGTAATGACTTTTTAGATATGACACCAAAGTTACTTTTCATGCAAGAAAAAAACAGCTAAACTGGACTTCATTAAAATGAAAACTTCTGGAAAAGACAGTGCCCAAGAAATGAGGGGGTAATCCAGATTAGGAGAAAATGTTTTTTTAAAAAAATACATCTGATAAAGGACTGTTATCCAAAATATACAAAGAATTCTTAAAACTTAATAAGAGGGTCTCTTGAGTGGCTTAGTCGCTAAAGTGTTCCACTCTTGGTTTTGTCTCAGGTCATGATCTCAGGGCTGTGAGATCAAGCCCTGCAATCAGGCTCACGCTCAGTGTGGAGTCTCCTTGTCTTTCCCCCACCCACTCTGCTCCTCTCCACCTCTTTCTTAAATAAATAAATAAAATCTTTTTTAAAAACCTTAATAATAAGAAAGCAAACAACCCATCTAAAAAAATGAACCAAAGATCTTAACAGACACCTCATCAAAGAAGGCATACAGATGACAGACTAGCATATGAAAAGATATTCCACACTCTATGTCATTAGGGAAAGGGAAATTAAAACAATGAGATACCACTACACACCCATTAGAATGGCCGAAATCTGTAGCACTGACAACACCAAATGCTAGTGGAGCATGTGAAGCAATAGGAATTCTCATTTATTGCCGATGTGAATGTAAAATGGTACAGCCACTTTGGAAGACAGTCCTGTGGTTTCTTACAAGACTAAACACAGTCTTAGCGTATGTTTCAGCATCACTCCCCTTGCTATTTCCCCAAAGGAGTTGGAAACTATACACAAAAACCTGTGTACAGATCTTGAAAGCAGCTTTATTCATAATCGACAAAAGTTGGAAGCAAGCAAGTTGTCCTTCGGCAGGTGAATGGATAAATAAACTGTGGCACATCCAGACAATGGAATGGTATTCAGTGCTAAAAGGCAGTGGGCTATAAAGTTATGAAAAGACATGAAGGAACTTCTTAAAATGCATATTACTAAGTGAAAGAAGCTAATCTGAAAAGACTCTATATTGTGTGAGTCCAGCTATCCAACATTCCGGAAAAGGTGTAACTATGGAGACAGTAAAAATATCAGTGTTTGTCAGGGATTGGGGGCGGGAGAGAAATGAATAGGCATAGCACAGAGAATTTTTAGGGCGGTGGAAATACTCTGTACAATGCTGTAATGATGGACGCATGCTTTGTGCATTTGTCTAGACCCATAGATTGTACAATATCAAGAGCGAACTCTAAGGTAAACCATTGACTTTGGTTGATTATGATGTGTCAGTGTATGTTCATCATGTATAAGGTATGTACCACTCTGGTGAGGGGTGTTGATAATGAGGGGGCTATGAATGTGTGAGAATAAGGGGTGTAAGGCTATTCTCTGGCACTTCCTCTCGATTTGCTATGAACTTAAAACTGCTCTAAAAATAAAGTCTTAAAACTAAAAGCAATTGGCAGGGAAATGAAAATGTTTAGATCAAACGTTTGAAGCTGTTTGAAAAGAAAAACATCTTATTCTTTCTTACACGCTATCTCCTTATCACTGTTAGAAAACAATCCAGAGCTGCATCATCTTATGATGCTGATCCCAGACAGTCACTCCCAATCGCTTGAGATTCTAAAGAGAGGTGGCAAAGCATCAAATGTTAAATACTTGGACACCAAATGTTAAATACTTGGTTATCTTTGTATTTAGAAGAAAAGTGAATCAGCCTTTATCTAATTTATGAGTAATACAATCGTAATAGTTACTATTTCTGCAACAAACCACAGCAAAACTCAATTTAAAACAATCCTAATATCCCATTTTGCTCACAAACCTGCCCCCTGAACAGAGCTCAATGAGGACAGCTCACTTCTGCTCCACTGGGTGTAAAACTAGGGCAGCTCAAAGGCTGATGATGGGACTCCTGGGTGGCTCAGGGGTTGAGCGCATGCCTTCGGCTCAGGGCGTGATCCTGGGGTCCTGGGAATGAGTCCCACATCAGGCTCCCCACGGGAGCCTATTTCTCCCTCTGCCTGTGTCTCTGTTCTCTGTGTGTGTGTGTGTGTCTCATGAATAAATAAAATACTTTTTAATAAAAAAGACTGATGAAATCAGCTGTAGACTTGTTCACTCATGTGTCTAGTAATTGATGATGGCTCTTGGCTGGGGGCCTCAGTTTCTCCATATGTGGCCTTCTTCATGTGGTTTCTCCACATGGGTTAGTTTGGGCTTCCTCAGAGCAAAGTGGCTGGGTTTTGAGGGCAAATATCCAAGACAGAGAGTGAAGCGGAGCTGTATCTCTATTACGTCTTAGACTCAGAAACCAAATAGCATCATTTCTGTAATATTTGTTTACAGTCAGGACAGTCGCAAGGCCCCACCCAAATTTGAGGAAAGGAGACACAGTCCCAGCTCCCAGAGGGAGGAAAAGAGAATATGTATGTTGGTGCAAATATCTCTGGAATATTCAATCTGCTAACAGCTTTACCAGAAGCAAAATCTGTTCTTAAGATTTCTTATTTATCTTTCTAGAGAACTATAACCAAATGCAATGATAACAAAAGATAGAGCTGAAGTTAATTGCTTGATATGGCATAAGACTTGCTATTGAGACAGTCTTTATTTCAAATATTCAGTTATTTAGAAATAAATAACCTAACAGATAAAATTCTAATTTGAGTTAGTATTTTAAAAAATGGTTGTTTTAAGTCAGTAAAGGCAGAAGTTTTTTGAAACTCAAATTAGCTCAGCAGCATTGGTTAATGAATCGGTATAACCCTTTCCACATTTTGGTGCTCTCACCTCCTGAGTTTTCAGCACAGGGCAAGAGCCCAACATTTAACTTGTTAAAAGGAGAAAATGAAAAAGTTATTTATGCTTGAAACACAAGATAAAAATTGAGAAAATTCTCTGATATCAAAATTAGACTATCCTAACATTTCAAAAGAAGGAAAATAGAATGAAAATGTTATTAATAATAATTAATATCCTAGAATGGAGGATAATTTAGAATGGAATGTGGACACTTGACGGGATGAGCACTGGGTGTTTTTCTGTATGTTGGTAAATTGAACACCAATAAAAATTAATAAAAATAAAAAAAATAAAAAATAAAAAAAATAAAAAAAAGGAAAAAAGAAAAAGATAATAGACGAACTGTAATGCTCCTCTCTTCTGAATTCATATCAATGTGATACTTACGCAAGTTATTGCTTCAGTCATTCCATATATATAATTTGCATTTTTTTCATCTTGTTTTCACATCAGTTGTATATTCACTCCTGGTTCCTAAACCCATGAATGCTGTGGATAGTTGATGCATGCTGTAAAAATTTAATGACAATGAAGTGAGATAACTATTGGGTACATTGTTTACTTTGTGGCATGTAAGAGTGAACTTTGAAGAGTTGATCTGTTTGAAGGACTCTCTTTTTTGGACAGAACAGGGGTTCCATTATGGGGTTCTTGCTCCATATTCGGAGAGCATATTTGGAGAGGAAAGAGCGCTCACTACTTTTTACTGCTCCGAGATTACTTCAAATTATTCTTATAGGCATCTGCCTCAATTAACATCCAATCTATTATTTACTTTTGTTCTCAAGGATGAATATCTTTATAGTATGATTGGGGTTTTTCTCCCATAAACAAAGCACCTTGCTAAATTACCTTCCACAAAAAAAAAAAAAAATAGAGCTAGATCTAGAGCTAGATAAGTATTGTTTTAAGATGAAAGCCTAAATGTCATTATGCTCAGTCTTCAGAGAAGGAAAAAGATACAGTGTCTTGAATGTTTTCCATGGAATTCTCAGAGTATCCAAGAATTAAGGAGAGAACTCAAGTTTTCAATCCACGTGAACTGGGTTTAAACACCGCTTGTGAGTTGGGCAATGTTAATAAGCCACGTAAAATCTCTGAAATCCAGTTTGCTTACATAAAAAATGGGAATCACATTCCCTGTCTTGCAGGACTGCCACAAGCATTAAGTAGAATAACGTGAAAAGGGTCTAGTACTACGTAAACAATAAATTCTGTTTTATCATCTCCTCCCAACTCAGTTGTTGTATTTTTCTGTTTTTAATTTTCAAAAACACTTTCTGTTTTGTTTTTAACATTGTAATTGAAGATTTTGAAATTATATACATGCATCCATGTGTGAGCATGCACACAGGTGTGCACACAACACACACGCACACACATTTATCTTTTGAAAGAGAACTTTTCCTTTCTCTACCTCCCCCATTTCTCCTCCCTTCCTTTTTTCTTTACACAGATATGTCAGTGTCTACTATGTACCAAGCACCTGTACCAGGCACCATTATTCAGAACAAAGCAACGGGTGCCTGCCCTGATGATGCTTTACCATCGTTATGGGAAAAAGGTATTTGAACAATCAGAGGCAGTTATAATTATAAATGAGAAAGGAAAGAATTGCAAATATTAGAAGGGACCAGTCAAGACCATAGAAAGGATGGTCAAGGGAGGCTTTATGAGGAAGTGATAATTAAACAGAGAACTCAAGAACAGAGCACTGATTCATCTCCAGTTCTCCCACCCATACCCACAACTCTCCGGACCATTCTCTGCCTTTCTCAACCCTGGTTGTGCCCAATGGATGGCATCATCTCTGCTCCCCGCCCTCAGACTACCTGTTCAGTTCTGCCAAAATGAGACCCTGGCTTGATTGAGGGGCAGGAGGATAGAGATGTCAAGTTATCTCCTTGCCCTCCCTCCATGCACTGATGTCTTCACAACTGCAACTTCCACCAGAAGATTCCTTCCTCATGTGTCTAGCTTACACTAGACTCAGATGATACCACTTCCTCCTCTTGCTCATTCAGCTCTAGGCTTGATAATGGTTTCTTGGTGTTGCTAGTCCCTGGGAGCCTCACCTTTAGCTCCCTAATGCAGCTGACACCTCTAAAGTCCCCTCTAAAGTCACATGGACCATCTGGTGTGAATTCAGTTTCTAGCCTGGATCCTGACTATCACAAAAAGGAGCAGACCACTTGAAAAACTTGCAAGGAGCAGCACAGAGAGAGGAAATGGCCTGTGTGAAAGTTCTCATGGGGACAAGAGCTTGATGGGCCTGAGGAATTAGGAGAAGGGCTGCTGTGTGAAGTCCTGTGTCTGAAGTCAGTGAGGAGGAAGTGGAGTGAGGTGACACTAGAGAGGTAACAGAGGCCAGACCATAAGGGTCTTGAGGCCATCTAAGAAGTTTGAGTTTTATATCATGAATGAGCTTACCAGTTCTCACATTTACAATATAAATAAGACCAATTACTTGCTAATTCAAAGTGTTCTCTCTTAGTTGGCGGGACAGAAGGCCGGAGATGGGTTAGGAATTTTTATGTCTCTCCAAAGAAGGATTAGCTTTTTTTTTTTTTTTTTATTCTTTTCAATCTTGTTTTGTTATCATTGTTATTATTCTTTTCATGAAAGGCTTAGTTTGGGATGTATACCTAGAATAAAATGTGGTTTGGACAATAAAAATATACCTTGGTGTCTTGAAATCTTCAGACAGCTTTATTTCTACCATATAGTACCTTACAAAGATAAGGGATTACTATTATCACTGATCTGATAAGGTCAAAGCATTACTTCTTTATCAGTGGATTAGCTACATTTATTTCTTTATTGCTAAGCATAGTCAATTTATTTCAAGCTTACTTTAGTCTAAAACAGCAGATCTGTGTATCCTCTGTTCCTCTGCTTGCCATTGAACCATTATCTGAACTGAAGCAGCATGAAGCTGAAGAGAGGAAGGAACCCCTAAATAGTCTGTGTTGCCCATTTTAGTTGCTCACTTCTGGAGATCTTTGCATCATCTGATTAAAGCAAGGGAGAAGCAGCCCTCTCCCTGGACCTGTGGAGGGCTGCCACAATGCTTTCCATCACAGCAAATTAACTTTCATTCTAAATCGAACGTGCCCCTTTGCCATCTTTCTCCTTCCCCACTGTTCTCTTCTTGACTTTCCCTTTTGCCCTCTCCTTTGTCACACTTAGTGGGAGCCATTCCTAGATAATGTTCCTGGAACCTGCCTGGGACCCCTTCTTGTATCTATGCCACCTCTGATCTATCACCACCTTCTCTATATGCTATAATTTGTCTACTATATGCCTCCCCTCGTTCCATAACCCCAAGTCTTGTTATTCACAAACCTAAAAATGGATGTTCTTGGTTACATCCTAAGATTCAAACTTTCCTGCCTGGCTTTTAAGACCTTCATTATCTGCTTCCACATTTATTTTGCATCAGGCCAATGGCCTTGGAGTCATTCTTGACTTCTCTTTTTCTCTCATATCCCACACTCAACCCCTCCAGACAATGCTGTAGACTCTACCTTCAAAATATGTGCAAAGCCCTACTATTTCTTATCAATCCCATGACTGCTACTTGGTCCTAGCCACCACTATCATCTCTTTTCTAGATTCCAGCCTTTAACTGATATTCCTGCTTTAATCCTGGGGTCCATTCCATATTGTCAAAATAGGTCAATAAAATAATTTTAAAAAGTCAGACAGATGTCATTATTTGCTCAAACTCCTGCAAATTCAGCGTATTTCACTCAAATTAAAGGCCAAAGTCTTTAGGATGAATTGTAAGGCTCTACATGATCTTCAACCCTCCTTGTCATCCCCAACCTTATCTCCTGCTACTTTCCCCCTCACCCCACTCTATACATAGGTCTCCTCGAACATATTAGGCACACTCTTGACTTAGGGCCTTTGCTCTAGCTGTGCCTTCTGACTACAAAATTTTCTTGTGCATAGCACACAGGTGAGCCTTCACCTTCAAGTCCAACCTCAAATGTCACCTCTTCAATGAAGCCTACTGGGACAACCCACATCAGTCAGCATAGGCTGCATTATACTGTGACAATAAACAACCCTCAAAGCACAGTGCCTTAACAGAACAAAAATTTACTTCTAGTTCATGTCCTGTGTCTCTACAGGTCAATAAGGTATTTCCTGGTTGTTGCAATCCCTCAGGGGCCCAGCCAATTCCATTTTAATGTGTACATGCACCATCACCACTCAGAGGAAAGATGAACTGCCTCGTCTCACATAGGTAATTAAATGGCTTCACCCAGGAGAGATGCATATTTCGTCTACTTACATTTCATTTGTTAAAGTAAGTCATGTGTCCATGATTAACTTCTAGATCAAGGGAAAGCAATCCTACCATGTGTCTGAATTGAGGAGAATCAGAATGCATGGGAACAGCCTGTGATAGTTATCTATTGCTACAATAATGCCGCATAAGAAATAATTGAGATATTCCAATGGCATACAACATTAGTGTTTATTGCTCATGTTTCTGGAGTGACTGGTTAGGTGGTTGTGCTGGTCTTGGTTGTGTCTGCTCACCTGTTGGGGTTGGGGACACCTTGTGTTGGATGATCTAGTCCGGTCTCAGGTAATATCTCTGCTCCACGTGTCTAGCCTGCAGGCTAGCCTGGCCATGTTCTTATGGTGATGGGAGAAGCATAAAGGAGAGCGAGCAGAAACATACAAGGACTCTTGATATACTCTTGAAACAACGCGCTAAAATGTCTATTTCTTGATCCACTGACCCACCAATGCTGGAAAAACATCGGCAAGTTTTGTGATAGTTACTTTGTGTTTTATAACTATCAAGTATTCCATGTTCTTTCTAAATGTTGGGTCTAAATACCGAAGGAATAGACAGCATTTACAAAGTTATGATAATATCAATGTTTTCGTTAGATTGCCTTTGGCTGTAGGTAACAGAATATCTAGCTAAAATGCCCTAAAACAACGAAGAGTTTATTGCCTCCATAATAAGAAGACTCTGTTAATCAATTTTGAATTTAAAGAATATTTAGACTTTGGTTGTGATTTTCTGCAGTTTTCATGGCTTTTCCCACAGCACTGCATTGTAACTATGGGAGCTTCTGATATTATATCCTTACAAAACAACGTACAAGGTCAAGAAGGAGCCAGTTATTACCTACAGCCATTTTAAAGAGTGAGGAATTTTTCTACGAGAAACCCTCCCACAATTTCCTCTTCTATTTCCTTGGCCAGGATTGCATTGTATCGCAATACATGCCAATACCTAAATTAACCACTGGTAAGGAGAATAGGTTTTTCATGATTTAATTAAACTAATCACCATTCATGCCTTGAGTTGGGGTGAAGCCCATGTAATGCATAGTAGTAAGGAATAAGGGAGGAGAAATTACTGAGTAGTCAACAAACAGTGTTTATCTTTGTTACTCAACATCTGTAAATGCTTTGTCCCATACAGGAACTTTCAAAGATCCTTAATCTCACACAAAACACACTCAGCCACTCTTCAAAGAAAAAAACTCCAAGTCTCATCAGGTACTATATGAAGCTCTACTAAGTTCTCTATCTTTGGAGTTATTCTGTAATCACTCTGTCATAACTAAATATGGTTCCTTGTGGTCCAGGAACTTTTGTCCAGAAGACAATTATTCACCCTAAATACACCCAACGTGTATAATGGTGGAGAAGGACAGAGTAACTTCAATTTTTAAATATCCTATTTTCTTAAAAATAAACAAACAAACAAACAAATAAATAAATAAATAAATATCCTATTTGAAGAAGAGAGTTATGGTAAAGCACACAAAATAATCACTGGTCCATGTCCTGTAGGTTTGCTAACTCTGCTCTCTGGAAGGATTTTCTCTGTCCATTGTCCTTCACGTTCCTGATTATTTCTTCTCAGAAAATAGTTTTTGTTAGTCATACTCTAAAGCAACAGTTCTGTTGGTCATTAGAGAGTTCTAGAAGCCACAAAGATGTAGCCGTTCATTTCCTCTCAAGTTAAGTTCAAGAATCTTGGTATTTTCTGGAAAACTGAACAATCACAGGCTGATGACACTGTGCCTGAATTTTCTTTGGCCACAAGGCTCCATTACTAACATGTTGGCTTCCAGTGTATCTGTTTCTAGTGATTTCATAAGCTAATAGTCAATGGTAAGACTCTAATCTACATATCACCATTGAGAATTTGTCTACTCTCTTCTGCTTTTTGTTTATGATCCTTCTTCAAGTCAGAGTAAAGCAAGGACTTAGAAGGGAAGAGACCCCACCATAAATGTGATCAGTGCTGCCAGATTTCCTTTCTTTGTTAAGCAGAGAATTCTTACAAGAGTTTCTGCTTTCTTAGGGAGACTAAGGGACCCTGTCTAACCTGCTCTGCTAAGCCTATTGTTTTCCTGCCTTTGCTTGTTTTACTTTTTGTGAGGCAGAACATTAAGTATTGGCTTTTGTAATGAGAATAATCCATTTTTAAAAAAGTTTTATTGTGGGCAGCTTTTAAGCCTCAACTCTCTTTCTTTCCCTAGTGTCCCATATCTGGACAAGCTGATAAGAAAGCAATGTGCTTCTTTCTTTGGTGACAGAAGGAGATTCAAAGAATGCAAGCCCCTTGCCAACCACAAACCCCTTGCCAGCCCCACCCTCTAATGACAGTGAAAACCCAGACCAGTCACTTTTTATGACTCTCTTAAAGTCATTTTGGATCTGCTAGAGAGGCCTGCCCTGCTCTCCTTAGAGATCTCAGTTAGGTAGTAATAGACTTTTTTATGCCCTCTTGGTGTGTATATGTGTTATCAGCCTTGGCATTTAAATCAAACCTCAGGTGGGGGCCATCTGTCTCTGCAGTAGATTCTACAGCTTTTCTTTTATAAATATATATTTATATATAAATATTTTTCTTTTATAAATATATATGTGTGTGTGTATATATATATATATATATATATATATATATATATATATATATATCTTTTATTTATTCATGAGGGACATAAAGACAGAGGCAGAGACAGAGGCAGAGGGAGAAGCAGGCTCCCTTTAGGGGAGCCTGGTGCAGGACTCAATCCCAGGACCCTAGAATCATGACCTGAGCCAAAGGCAGAGGCTCAATCACTGAGCCACCCAGGTGCTCCTACACAGCTTTTCTAATGGTATTCACCATTACCTTATAATACAAGTCACAAACACAAAAGGCCACACTCAGCAAAGCAGTATTTTCCTTCTGCTCTATTTTTAAGGTAGACTACATTCAGACAATGTTTTTTACAAGACATTCCTAAAAGCCTTAAGAAATACTTTAATTTTTCCCATCACCTTTTAGTATCAGAATTCCATTCAGCAAATGATGTGAGTTCAAGGTACAAAAAAGTTCATCATTTGATAAAATGTTTCATCCTCACCTAAGAAGAACCACCAGCTGCAGAGGCTGGAAAATGTGGGTTCTCTCTTCCTCTATCTTAATGGCCTCTCCTCAGCAAATTGCACATTTTAGTATCTGTTACTTCAGGCTCCTACTTCTGGTAGCAAGTTTAGTGTTTTTATATATGAATCTTGACTTCCTTATGCAGCCTTTTTGTTTTGTTTAATTCTTGGATGTTTTAATTGTCCCCTTTTCCTTATTAACTAAGCAGACATATGCTTTTATCTGATTATTTAAAACATTATTTAAGTAGTGTAATAGATTTTAGTTTCTTCTTGAAAATCGTCATTATGGAGCCTTCTGTCTTAACTTGGACTCCTTTCTTTAACTGCTGCACCAATTTCTTACTGGAATTTCTTCTCTTTCTTTTTTTTTATAAATTTATTTTTTATTGGCGTTCAATTTGCCAACATACAGAATAACACCCAGTGCTCATCTCATCAAGGGCCCCCGAGAGTGCCCATCACCCAGTCACCCCCGTCCCCCGCCCACCTCCCCCTCTTCCGCCCCTAGTTCGATTCTCAGAGTTAGAAGTCTCTCATGTTCTGTCTCCCTTTCTGTTATTTCCCACTCATTTTTTCTGTCTTCCCCTTTATTCCCTTTCACTATTTTTTATATTCCCCAAATGAATGAGACCATATAATGTTTGTCCTTCTCCTATTGACTTATTTCACTCAGCATAATACCCTCCAGTTCCATCCACATTGAAGCAAATGGTGGGAATTTCTTTTCAGTTCATTTCTGGTTACCTCCATTGTTTGTATGAACCCACATTGCCCCTCCTTTCTTGGTTCCCTTTTTTGTTTTGATGGACTATGTCCTCAAGTAATTCTTTTTTTCATAAAAGATAAGGGGAAGAACACTTGAAGAACCTTTGATTGTAGGAAAATTTCTTGACCTTATATAGAAGTGATTGTTTGGCTGTACTTTTCAGCTACTGTATCCTAACAGGTAACAGGAGGTTTCTTTTTTTTTTTTTTTTTTTTTTTAATTAATTTTTATTGGTGTTCAATTTACCAACATACAGAAAAACACCCAGTGCTCATCCCGTCAAGTGTCCACCTCAGTGCCCGTCACCCATTCCCCTCCAACACCCGCCCTCCTCCCCCCTTCCACCACCCCTAGTTCGTTTCCCCGAGTTAGGAGTCTTTATGTTCTGTCTCCCTTCCTGATATTTCCCAACATTTCTTCTCCCTTCCTTTATATTCCCTTTCACTATTATTTATATTCCCCAAATGAATGAGAACATACACTGCTTGTCCTTCTTAACAGGAGGTTTCTATCTGCATTGTATCTTCCATAAATTCTGATTTGCTAAACTATTTTATTGTATTTAGAAACATTATGGTTGGAGGAGTTGGGGAGAGAGATTTTTAAATAAACTCTGCTTTCTTTGATTAATGTCTTAAATTCTTTTGAAAATTACACATTTAAGCTATGCCTGTCTACTATTCTACTTCCATCTTCCAGTAGTACAGTTTGACATCATTTTGATAAATGTAAATGAAGAATTGGTTGATGTTGAGCTTATTAATGAACTCTTGGGTTCAGATGGACTTTGAGAAGTCATGTGAAAATACACTTGCTTTCAAAACACTCAGTTAAAAAGTTATACTAAAAAAGGCTTATTGTGTCATTCTTTTTTTTTAAAGTTATTTATTCATGAGAGACACACAGAGACAGGCAGAGACACAGGCAAAGGGATAAACAGGCTCCACACAGGGAGCCCCATGTAGGACTTGTTCCCCATACCCTGGGATCAGGCCTGAGCCAAAGGCAGATGCTCAACCACTGAGCCACCCTGGCGTGCCTTATGTCATTCTTCCTAAGGGTAGGGGATAATTAAGCCCAAATCCCATTCCTATCTAGGGATTTAAGAATTTTACTTCCCAGCTTTCCCTGAGGATATATATTTAGTGTTCATTTCTCATTAATCTTCATTTAAATATTTTCTAATATTTCTACATTATTATCACACTTGTTAGATACATCAAACCACTCAAGTATAATTCATCTTACTTTTAGAAAGATTGGTAATTTTTAAATATAACTGGGGAGCTAGATCTTTTCCTATACTGTGATAAAGGATGATTTTTGTATCTTATATCACATGTTTGGGCAATACAAATTATCAAGCCATTACTAAAACTTTGGCTTCGGGTATTAAATTTATGCCAGAAATCAGAGCCTATTCCACAGAGGTAGTATTAATCTCCTCTACTGAGACAAGATGTTCCCATTATTCACCAAGATAACTAGTACCCAGATTTGCTGACAAGATCCTTTTCAAATGTTCAGACCAAAGAGGAGCAAAACTCACTGAGAGGAAGACAGTGGGGTTGAAGATCAGCTTTCCTAATATTCAGAACATGAGTTATTTCAATCCCTATCCTGTTAAACATGTATAATTCAAGGTGTACATACACCCAAGGTCATGATCAGTGGTTAAGTAAGAGATTAACATGATTTTCCTAAACAAATGAAATTGTGTTTTGTCTATGTACCACATAAAATCTGGAAAAATTAACCTTGACATATTTCTGCTTTGGCTTCACATTTTCAGTATGATTTTTTGAGGCTCTATTATTATAGACCCTATTTACTATGAGCCCTAAAACAATGACTACACTACAGAAAATTTGGAAGAGGAATCTACTTTAACTTAAGGAAATTAAAAGACTGATGTAGCATTTATTAGAGAAGAGAGAATAGCTTGTATTGAAAGTGAATTTATATAAAATTAACTATTCCAAACAAATATGGGTAAGCTTTTCCCGCAGTCCTTCATATTTAAAAATAGTCTATCCCAGTTCAAAAAACATCTGATTCTAGAATATTTGTTTTGCTGTAAAATTTCTGATCAGCGCGGTGAATTTGAGCTGAGATCAGCTAACATCAGTGGAAACATCAACTACTTCTTAGCCCAAATAAACTCTAGTTCTAAACTAGGGGTCTTGAGTATAATGGAATAGAAGTATGATTATGAGCTCTTATGAACTGGTTGTATGAAGTTGACTATCTTAGAGAAAGGGCACTTGATGATAAGCTGGAGTCATCAAAAATGGCGGGATAAGTGAGTGTGTACTCATATGTGTGCATGTGGGGGGGTGTGCATGTGTGGGGAAGTGTGCTTGTGATTTTGGAGGAAGATGAAAATATTGGTGTAGACATAATGAGAAACAGTAGAGCTTTCCTCAAAGAAGCCCTGTTTTCAGGCTTTTGGGCAATATTAATAGGATGTGACAGTCTTATATAAGATCATGATTTGGTTCACACATGCCAATTTTAGATTACTCTCCTTCCTCTTTCAGGGCAAGGACATAAGAAAGGTGTCCGTTGATTTAGTGCTTATCCCTGTGAAAATGTCTGGATTAAGGAACTGTTCAGACTCAAGGAGACTTTAAAGTTGAATAACTTGGCATTTTAAGAATTTCTTTTCTTTTTTGAAAAAGCACACACAGCAAACTATTCCATTTTCTTCTTTTTAACTTATTTAATCTTTTAAAAAATATGTATTTAAATTCAATTTGCCAAAATAAATAAATAAAGTTTTATTGGAACACAACCACACTCACTCATTTATGTATTCTCTTCTTGCTTAATGCTGCAGTGGAAGAATTGAGTAGTTTTTTAGTCTATGACTAAAAAAAAAAAAAAAATACTATCTGTACTACCTGATCATTTACGGGTTTACTACCCTCTAATCTAGATAAATGGTTTATGATTATTATGGTTATGATTATGATTACTATTTCTTTTTACATAAGAATTTTCCTGGCCCTTTTTTCAAACAATTAAATAGCTATTGTTTTTCCATTATAATTTTTTCCTGATAATACTTGTTTTACATACTCTGGTACCTGCCATAAGCCTTCTTTTCTAACCAAGCACTGATTTTTGCAACTAGAATTCTCAGTAAGAATTAGGTGCTGCCACGGTAGGCACATCCATGCAGGGTTTTGAAGGTCTTGGAAATGGGTCACTTCTGCAGGATAGTCCAGTGATCATTCTTTGGCTAGAAATTGAACCAGTGGAGATGATAATTCCCTGCATCACAGCTTCAGTAGCAGATTCTTAAACTTTGGTATCAGCAGTGACCTTGATAATCCCCTCCCTGATAAGAGCAGAGATAGGAGGGGTCCTTGCAGGCAGGCTGCAATATTCTGGGTCAATCCAGAGTCCCTGTCCTGAAATCACTTCTAAGTCCTTTCAACAACCCTGTAGGTACATATCTGAATTGAATCCTTGTATTTACAATGCTTTAAGTGCCTTGTATTTTCTCTACAACACAAAGCTGTTATATCTTGATCACATGCTGAATTTTCACATCCCTAAGATCTGATATGACATTCTTCCTTCTCTTCTATTCATCCAAAGTTTTCTTCAGCTCCATTATAGCAGTTTAGAGCTTTCTATTCAGCAAGATATGAATCCTCTTGTTAAACTCTTTGGGGGGGGGGGGGAGCGTCCTTGAACATTAACCCTTGCAAATGAATTTTAGAAACAATTGGTCAAATCTCCCTGCAACTGCCCACTGCAAAAAAACAGTTGAGATTTAATTGAAATCGCATTAAATTTATAATTTACTTAAGAGATTAACTAACACCTTTACAATATTAGTTCTTCCTACTGAAGAATATGGGTTGTCTCTTTTTCTTTAAGCTTTCTTTTGTAAGAGAACAAAGGAAAGAAAAAGCAGATTTCACACTATTATAGTTATTCTTTTAAGATGGATACTGAAACAAAAGTAAAATCATAAAAGTAGTATGTATTCTGAAAGGTTTCAAAATAAAATTATCAATCAAATAGCATCTATTCATTTGGAAAACAGTAATGAATACAAGTGAAATACGTTATTTATTGGACCTAAATATACCTGGGGTACATATGGATTTGAAGACCTCTTGGGACACCTGGGTGGCTCAGTGGTTGAGCCTCTGCCTTTGGCTCAGGGCGTGATCCCAGAGTCCTGGGATCTAGTCCCACATCAGGCTCCCTGCATGGAGCCTGCTTCTCCCTCTGCCTGTGTTTCTGCCTCTCTCTTTCTTTCTGTGTCTCTTATGAATAAATAAATAAAATCTTTAAAAAAATGAACACCTCTTGAAATAATTCCAAGGATTTCCGAAGTTATCTGGCCAATGGATAGGAAAGCACCAATTCTAGATTAGGCACCTTTCATGGTGGCAATTCTTTGGACAGTGTTCCTGATTAATCACTGTAGAGGCTAAAAGGGTAAGGAAAACTCACTACTTGGTGGGTCAGCTGTTCTCATTTATGGAAAAGTCTAATAGAAAAAAATTATTCTTCATGTGGAGCCAGATCTACCTATGGTCTGTCCCTTAGAGCCAAAGTGAATACATTTATTAGCTGGAGCATATCAGTTCTTCAAATATCTGATAATAATTTTCATCTCTCTCATGCCCAACTCAGTTTTCTCTTGCTAGTTCCTTCAATTTCCCAAATCATTTACCATTCTAGTCACCTTTCAGCAAATATACCTAAAGTTTTTCAGAATCTCGTTTAATGAGAAAAACTCAGCAGGTGCTAACCCAGCACTCCAGATGTATTCTAACGTTGGAATAGGGTATTTTAAGTCTTATTGCACTTTCAGCTTATATTGCACATTTTATCACCTAGGTTTTGTTTTTTTTTCTATCTGAACTCTAAAGCCAGGTAGCTCTAAATTCGCACATTAAAAAAAAATAGCTGTTTTGTTGGAAATAATTTCTGATCTAAAAGAATAATAGGGGGATCCCTGGGTGGCGCAGCGGTTTGGCGCCTGCCTTTGGCCCATGGCGCGATCCTGGAGACCCGGGATCGAATCCCACGTCAGGCTCTCGGTGCATGGAGCCTGCTTCTCCCTCTGCCTGTGTCTCTGCCTCTCTCTCTCTCTGTGTGACTATCATAAATAAATAAAAATTAAAAAAAAAAGAATAATAGTAGAAAGGATATCCATGACCAATTTACCCAGATTCACAATAGTTACCATTTTACCAAATTTGCTTTATCATTCAGTCTTTCTCTCAATCTCTGTCTCTCTGACTCTCTCATAAACTTAACATATTTAAATATATTGGTGCTCACATTATCCCAAATTTAGGCAGTGAGAACATGTCCGGTGGCTCTTGTGTCCTTTTACCGCATTCCCATCACTTTTTTTAAAAAGATTTTATTTATTTATTTATTCATGAGAGACACACAGAGAGAGGCAGAGACATAGGCAGAGGGAGAAGCAGGCTCCCTGCGGGGAGTCCAATGTGGGACTCGATTCCAGGACCCTGGTGATCAAGAGCTGAGCCAAAGGCAGATGCTCAACCACTGAGCGACCCAGAGGTCCCATCCCATCACTTTTTTTGAGCACTTCCTTACTTTCTGGCAGAGCCAGATGTTCCAGGCTCACCCACACTGTGCCAGCACTGGAATCAGTCACTTCTCCAGAGTCATATTTCCTGTTAATGGGGAATTAAATGTGTGCTTTATAATCAGCTGATATTTTAAGAGCCAGCTATTTGGAAACAGAGGCAAGGACCAACGTCAGGTCTTCTAGCTCCCAAGTATCCATTCTGTCTATTTTGTTATCTTTCAGCCCTCATAGAGTACTCAAAAATGTGTGTTAAGTTTCATTCTGCTGAGTTTGTGACATCATTTCAACATCCTGAGACATTTATGTATTCATCAGTATCTTCACTGGCTACTCAGTCCTCACCCAAACTGTTTAAAAAGTTCCTAAACTGAGATTGGATCTATTTCCAACTTCAGGGGAGATTTCTTGGGCTGAGTTATAAATCTTTGAATAATGAGCTTTTTAATGAAACCAAGGCTAACACATCGTTAACTGTGGAGAGAGAATAGGACTTCTATAATCACTATTTTTTTGGAGCTTAATGGAAGAATGCAGAATATTGAAAATGTTTTCTTGCTATTACTTAATTTGTCAAAACCCCATCATTTATGCCACATTTTAAATGAGGTGGAATAGTTTTTAAAGACGTTATAGAGATGATTACAAAATGGGAAGCTGAATACCGGGAGATGGGATGGCGGAGGAGGCAAGGGAGGGAAGACAATTGCTAAACTCCATGTGAATCCAGGCTCCTGCAGCTCATCGCCACCAGTCTACAGGGGGACATAATGTGAAAGTTAAAATGGGATCGAGATAGGTGTGTTGACAGTTCTGAATCCATAACATCCATCCATCCCAAGGCACCATCTGTTACATCTTCAGTCTTTTTGTGAGTATCAGCAATAGAGGTAATTAAGCAAATGAGCAGCTAAAATGGAAGTTCCCAGAAAGGAGGAAAGTTAGCAAAACTATGACAACGGGGTGTCATTGTAGGAGCAGAAGCTGAACACCTGGCGCCGCCTCTCAGGTAAGGCAAAGTTGAATAGTGGGGAGGTTGGAAGGTGGGAGAGCCCATGGCTTCATGGTGGTTCATTGTTTCAGGAGCTGTAGATGGCAAAGGGAAAACGCCTCTGATTTCCTCATTAAGGAGAAAGAAGAATGCACAGATAATCTTGGACATACTCCAAGGGAAAAGAGGCTGATTTGGTACTATCAGTGACTGGAGGGCAGTGCTGCCTCCATTTGCAAGTCTCCTAGGATCAGCGCTCCTTTCAACAAAGTTGGCTGAGGCACCCGTGAAAACTTCATTCTGTCTGTTGGCAACTGGTTAGGCACCCGGGGGCCTGTCTTGGGCCTGGGACACAAGAAGGTCTAGTGTGACCCCAGGAAGGAAAGGACCAAATTATCGAGGTGGAGTTAGCTGCAGAGGGTAGTGGCCCCAACATAAGACCATGTAGCCTCTGTGTCCCTTGTATGGGAAGCCATGCCTAAGTAGACTTAGAGGCCTGGAGAATGGAGAGAAGGAGACCCAAATCCTCCCTGATGGCTTTAGCAACAAAAGGTCAAAGAGGTTCCTTTATCGCACATCTTGATCTATTGTGCTTTTTGCTGTACTATTTTGCTTGTATCTCAATCTCTTGGACTTTTTTAACCTGACCCTTTCTTCTCTGATCCTTTTCTGTTTTCCCAGCCCTACTCCAAAGGCCTGTAGGAAATTCAACCTCCCCCTAGAGTCTACATGAGTTCAGGTACTAACCTTCTCCCTGGTCTGAGAATCATGAGGAATGTTTCCTTGGATCCAGCACTGTTTGCCTTGCTGCTCCTCCTACTCTGACCTTGGAAACCATTTCCAGAGTCTGAGTTTCTGCCATATTTTACCCACCAGTCTCCTAATAACTGGCTTCTTGGGTTCTTTGGGGGTTGTTTTTTGGTTTTGATTTTTTGGGGTTTTTTGGTCTTAGCTGGTGTCTCTGTTGTGTTTCCCTGCATGGGATCCTTTCTTTCAGGGAATGGAGCCACATCACCTCCTGATGGAATTTTCTGGGTTAACCACCTCTGTGCTTGGATTTCTTGCCAATTTGCAGCTACCAGATGCCATGTCCAAAGGCTCCATGTGTAGGTTGAGATCTCTGTTTGCTGTGCACCTGTTGTTGACTGCCTGCCTGTGACGGCCCAGAGCATACTTTACACATTTACTCTGTTCCCTTTTCCCTCAGTTGGGTCCTCTGAGCTTTAGTGCTGATGGAAGCTCTTCTTCCATGCTGGAGCCATGGTTGTGATTGGGGCTTGTGTCTAGAAACAGGTAAATGGTGCTAGTTAAGTGTAAGTACATTGCAAGTGGATGTTCTAATAATACAGACATATTCAAAAGAACTAGTGTCCTGGCTGAGACTAGATAGCATCAAAACTGTCCCAAATTCATGGACTCTTAAAATAGTTTCAATTAGTTTCAGTTCCCTGAACAGACTTGGAGGTGCAATAAGCTCCACAATGTTTTCACACTGATTCAGCTAATAGATGTCAAACTATTTGCTCTTGGCGCCTTATTGATTCAGGTAGGCAAGGTAAACAGCTGAGAATCTGCGTTAAAATGTAATTTAGTCAGTCAAGGAGGAATGCTCCTTGGTGGGAGGTGTTTGGTTTAAGGAAACGAAATGCTGCCTATAAACATGCAGATCAAAACTTTTAAACAGTCCCATCCACCCCCTGAGGACTAGGTATCCTATTTGTGATGTTCTTTTTGTCTGGGACAATCTCATGACCAAGATAGAAACTATGGGGACCATCCCATCCTTTCAGAATGCAACTAAGAAACGCAAGAAGAATGAAAAAGTGTCTCCAGCTACGCCTGTGTAGTTTGCTGCAGAACAGGTACTAGGATCACAGTATAAGGAAGGTACTAGTACCACATTGGGTCCATCATGGGTGAAATCCACTCCTCGTAAGAAGGGAGGGGAAGTTCACTCTGTCATTCATCACATTTTAGGTAATGGTCTATGAACAAGTTTGGAGCCTGTGAGAAGCAGATGCCCAAATGAGATTAAATATGCAAGAAACTTATTATGAAGACAGGCATGAGAGAAAATGAGGTGGGATACAGGACAGGGTGGGGAGCCATTGGACCATATTCAAGTTCAACGAGAGTGAAAGAGAGAGGGTGGAAGAAGGGGGTCCCTGGGGAAGCATTTTGAATTGTTAAAATTTAAATTCAATTTGCCAACATAGAGTATAATACCCAGTGCTCATCTCATCAAGTGCTCTCCTTAGTGCCCGTCACCCAGTCACCCCATCCTAGTCACCCCCCTCCCTTCTACAACCCGTTGTTTGCTTCCAGAGTTAGGAGTCTCCCATGTTTTGTCACCCTTTCTAATTTTTCCCCACTAGGGTCCCCTCCTTTCCCTTATAATCCCTTTCACTATTTCTTATATTTCCCATTTGAGTGAAACCATATGATGATTGTCCTTTTCTGATTGACTTCCTTCACTCAGCATCATACCCTCCAGTTCCACCCATGTCAAAGCAAATGGTAGGAATTGGTCCTTTCTGACAGCCGAGGAATATTCCCTTGCATACATAGACCACATCTTCTTTATCCCCATTCATCTTTCGATGGACACCGAGGCTCCTTCCACAGTGTGGCTATTGTGGACACTGCTGCTGTGAACATTGGTGTGCAGGTGTCCCAGCATTTTACATCTTTGGGGGTAAATCCCCAGCAGTGCAATTGCAGGGTCATAGGGCAGACCTATTTTTAACTCTTTGAGGACCCTCCACACAGTTTTCCAGAGTGGCTGCACCAGGTCACATTCCCACCACCAGTGCAAGAGGGTTCCCCTTTCTCCACATCCTCTCCAACATGTGTCGTTTCCTGTCTTGTTAATTTTAGCCATTTTCACTGGTGTCAGGTAGTATCTCATTGTGGTTTTGATTTGTATTTCTGTGGAAGCATTTTGGACTGCAATGCAGTTCTTTTTTTAAAAGATTTTATTTATTTATTCATAAGAGACACACAGAGGCAGAGACACAGACAGAAGGAGAAGTAGGCTTCACGCAGGGAGCCCGATGTGGGACTCCATCCCAGGACCACTCCCTGAGCCAAAGGCAGACGATCAACTGCTAAGCCACATGTGCAATGCAGTTCTAAGGAAAGTTTGGGAAGACCATTGGGTCAAAGTTATTTGTCAGAGGGATACTACATTTCCTGGGGATGGGCCTGCCTTAGTATTCCCGTGGCACTCATCAGGGAGCAGCCCAAGGGAAGGTGGCGTCAGTGCACATGAAGCAAAGGATTTCAGAACACAGCAACCAGGGCCATCAGCTGATTCTACTTTTTGCACTCAGAGACCTGGGAGGCCAATTCTCACACGGGTCTTTAAAGGGACCAACCCAGACTCTCATAAGTTCTTTATATGTTTGTATCCCATCGGCTATTAACAGAGATCTAAGGAGGTTTACATCAATAAGCAAACAAAACTTCAGTCAAAGAAATAAAAAAAAAATTAGTATAACTCAGGGGGAAAAAGATAAGGTAAGAATAGCTACTTTTTATTTAGCTAATTTTTTAAAGATTTTATTTATTTATTCATAGAGATGCAGAGAGAGAGAGAGAGAGAGACAGGCAGAGACACAGGCAGAGGGAGAAGCAGGCTCCATGCGGAGAGCCTGTTGTGGGACTCGATGCCGGGACTCCAGGATCATGCCCTGGGCTGCAGGTGGCGCTAAACCGCTGAGCCATCAGGGCTGCCCTATTTAGCTAATTTTTAATTTAGCACCTACCAAGCACCAGACACTCTCTATCCTTATCTCTAATCCTTACAACAACCTTAAAAAATTGTTATCAGAAAGGGAGACAGAACATAAAGACTCCTAACTCTGGGAAACGAACTAGGGGTGGTGGAAGGGGAGGAGGGCAGGGGTGGGGGTGAATGGGTGATGGGCACTGAGGGGGGCACCTGACGGGATGAGCACTGGGTGTTATTCTACATGTTGGCAAATTGAACACCAATAAAAAATAAATTTATTATAAAATAAAATAATAAAATAAAATAAAATAAAATAAAATAAAATAAAATAAAATAAAATAAAAATAAATTGTTTTCCCAACGAAGGCACATGTGTGAAGGGGTTAAGTGATTGTCTAAGGCCACACAACCAGCATATTGATAGTCAGGATTTGAATCCACACCTTTGGGTTCCAAAGTGTACTCTTTCTACTCTGTCTCACTGAAGAGGGGAAGAGAAGACAGCAATTATGTCAGGAAACAGGCTGAGAGGAATTGCTACAATGAACACAAACCTAAATACTGACTATCCTGGCAGCCAAGGAAAAGAAAAAGATGCTGTGTTACAATCGCATTTGTTGGCTTTTAGAAGAAAGAAGCATGAGAGAAGGTAACATGAGAGAGTAAACATTTTCCTAGCCTTGAGTTTGGGCAGCAATTTGGTGAATCTTATCTTCAAATAAAGGCTACTGGAAGACTCTTAAATGAGAGGAGCAATAATAGATGAATTGTGCATTTGCAGTAACTTGAATTTGTGAGTAGTATGTAGCCTATAGGATTGAGCACATTTAGCCAGATGGGCAGGTAGAAGGAATTTGGAATCTTCTGGGTCTGTGCAATAGAGGCTTAACTGAGCAGACTGGGGGTGCCCAAACATTGCACGTTCTAAAGAAAGGGCTGGTCCTTGACTGCTCCATGGAGATCAACTCCAAACCCTTGGAATATCCTGCCTGACAGCAGTGTCTTTGAATACTTGGGGCTTTAGGCCATGACCGATAGTTTATGCCAACCATATGATTTATGGTGAATGCCTCTTTTTTTGTATTCTTGAGGTCCTACATCAGTTTGACCTCTGAGGGGGCTGGAGGCCGACGGGCCAAGATCAGTCATGTGGGTGCTCTGTGCCTATGTGACTGGCTGATCCCCAGTAAAAACTCTGGATATGAAGGCTGGTTGGCAATAATTCATGTGTTGTCACACATGGTTGCTGGGAGAATTGAGTGCTGTCTATGTGACTCCCCCGGGAGAGGACAACTGGAGGCTCTGTTGCCTGGTCTCCAGACCCCACCTTATGTGCCTTTTTTGGTTGCTGACTTCAATGCTGACTTCATTCTGTGTGCTTTTGTTGTAATAAACCATAACCACGAGTATAGCAGCTTTTCTGGATATTGTGTCTTTCCAGTAAATCCTCATACTTAAGGGCAGGCTTAGGGACACCTGACACCGTGTCTTTACCCTCACTCCTTCCTTTCATCTTCCTCCAGTTAACTGACATGTTCCCTCTTTCTGATTTTCCCTCTTCTCTGTCTCTCCAACTGCATTTTCTTAAAGGGGCAGACAGTAACCTCCTGTGGTTGGAAATTTTTCTTTACCCACCTCAGGCCTTGCTACTAACTATAAAATGATAGAGTGAGGTGCACCCATATTTATAATCCTTTCTATTCTTAGATCTTCAATCACTTAGCAAACAGCATCGGACCTTCCAAATAGCAGGGTCATACAATGCAATTTTTCCACGGCACAAATGAGAAAACTCAGACCCAGGTGTGACGGATTATCTGTGCCTTACAGAGCTGATCCAGGGGCCATGCTTAGGAGTGACAAAGCGGGCTTATTGGTTATTGCTTTGGGTCCCCAACTCCTTGGCTCTTGTTAAGATCATCTGATTAAATTATGGCCATATTGAGAAAAATGACTTTGAAAACAAGCCGACTCCAGTGCTTTCTGCTTCTCCCCACTCCCCAGGGGACACGTTTTCAGTCAGGTGTTATAGCCACCAATTTCATTAGCATTGAGTTATAAGGATAAAAATATCCCACCCTTGTCACTGACAAGTTACCTTCTGCACTGAACTTACCGAGTCATCTTTTCTCTGGTAATTTTGTCAGTGACATGTTTGTTGTTGTCAGCAAGGCAAAGCCAGCGCAACTGATTCAGGGTGACCTGGGCTCTGTTCCGCTCCGTACATCAATAAAATTGCCAGGTCTGCTTTGATTTCAGAATTTGTATTGTAGGTAATGATGATATATGAGCTCATGGAACCGATTTGATTCTCAGAGATAAGAATGGTCCTGGCAGCTAAGGAGGGGCAAAAATAATTTTGATCTACAGTGTAGACGGGCTTCTTTTTGATATAGATGTCATCAATGGGAAATTCAGATGACCACAAGATGCCGTTTCTACCCTGGCAGTTGGCCTGTATTGACAAAGGAATAGAAGCCACCGCGATGCTAGAGAAGTTGAGAAGAGAGGAATCAGTAGTGGCGTGGGTGGGGAGAAAGCTCATTGGTGAGGCCACATTTCAAGCCAGCTGAATTCCATTCACGCTCTGTTATGCCCAGCAGCTAGTGTCATGCTGAGGACACAATCAGGTTCAGGCAAATGATTACCGTCCTTGCACCACAGTAATCTGAAAAGACAATTACAACCCAGGAAGGCAGCTTCTGCAGGGCAATCAGGCTCTGACAGGGGCCAACAGACACAGCCCCCAATTGAGACTGTGAGGAACAGTCAGGTGCTAGTGGTAATTAAAAATGCCAGGCAGCACTGGGGAGTGCTGATGGGGTGGAAGTTTCCAGGCGGTAGTTCCATCCCTGGCGCTGCTCTGACTGAGCAGGACACCCTCTCCTGCTGGTTAGAACTATCCTAAATAAGAATTTTGGTGTGTGTGATAAAATACACACAACATGAAGTTTACCACTTTTAAAAAGATTGATTTATTCACTTGGAAGAGAGAGTGTGAGCAGGGGCGAGAGACTGAAGAAGAGGGAGAGAGAGAGAATCCTAAACGTCCCTGCTGAGCACTGAGCTCTGAAGTCAGGCTTGATCCCAAGATCCATAAGATCATGACCTGAGCCGAAACCAAGGGTCAGATGCTCAATCAACCGAGCCACGCAGGCACCCCTAAAATTTACCATTTTTAAGCGTGCAATTCAGTGGCATTAAGTACGTTCACACTGTTGCATAACCACCACCACCATCCGTCTCCAGTTTTTCATCATCCCACACAGAAACTCTGTATCCATTACAGAAGAACTCTTCTTTCTACCCTCCCATCAGCCTCTGGTCATCATTATTCTCTTTTAGGTTTCTATGAATCTGCTTATTCTAGATGCCTCTCATAAATGGCATCATACAATATCTGTCCCTTTGTATCTATTTCACTTAGCATAATGTTTTCAAAGTTCATCCATATTGTAGCATGTATCAGAATTTTATTTCTTTTTATGGCTTAATAACGTTCTGCTGGATGGGTATGCCACCTATTATTTATCTAACTCTGCGTTTGAACTGTTTCCAACTTTTGTTGTGAATAATGCTGCTATGAACATAGGTGTGGAAATACTTTTTCAATTTCTTGCTTTCAATTCTTTTGGGAATCTACTCTGAAGTGGAATTGAGGGATCACATAATAGTTCTATCCTTAAGTATTTGGGGAATACCATATAAATAGGAATTTCTAAGTGAAGAAAACATGGGTGTTTGGAGAAGCCCTTTTGTGGGAGTTCGAGCAACTTGCATATACTGCACGGAGAAAATCACTATAGGAAGAAGCCGTGATGCTGCTCACACAGTGATCCTGCATCCATGATATAATCCTCATTTGTCAAACTTGTTTAGAGCTCCATTCGTGTGCTATACACTGCTAGGTGCAGGGGACACAGCACTGAACAAGACCAAGAGCATCCTTGCCAAGTGTAATAGGGGGATCAAGTCAACACCTAGGGGAGGAGAGCTGGGCTAAAGGATACCACAACTGAGCTAAGAGCCAGAGCCAAGGAACATTAACTGTGCCTTAGTGAGTACCTAATAAAGGTCATGTGCTAGACATTTTATTTTTAAAAAAAATTTTTAAGACTTCATTCATTCATGAGAGATACAGAGAGAGAGGCAGGCAGAGGCATAGGCAGAGTGAGAAGCAGGCTCCATGCAGGGAGCCCGACGTGGGACTCAATCCCGGGACCGTGGGATCACGTCCTGAGCCGAAGGCAGATGTTCAACCGATGAGCCACCCAGGCATCCCTGTGCTAGACGTTTTAAACACAACAAACAAACATTAAACCTAATTTAATCCTTATATGGGCAGCATTATTATCCCATTTTACAGATAAAACAACTGTGAGGCTCAATGAGGTAGCACACCTCAGTACTTAACAGATGACATTTCATCACCTCATTGGTGTCCAGAGAGTCAGGCAGCTGGGGAGCCAGGGGCCTCAGGCCATTGCTCACAGCATTGAAAGCAGGTTCTCCTGGCTTCATTTCAGACAGTTCTATAATTTGTTAGGCCTGTCCATTTATCAGAAGAAATGAAAAAAAAAAGTACCATGTGTTTAAATTTCCAGCCACAATTCACTTTCATCAATGGGTAAATTTAGAACTGGTTAAGAAGGAAAAAAAATGGAATTATAAACTCCTCTAAAAAAAACTCTATCAATGTATAAATTCTTAAAAGGCAGGTACATCTGTGGTCTAGTACTTTATTTTATGCACCATGTACAGTAGGGGCTCAATAAATCAACTTGGTAAGTATTTCTTGAGCAATTGTTATATGCTCAGCACTGAAATGTGGGCATCAATCTGATTTTCAGGAGTGTGCAGTTTGGGCCATGCGGCAGTAAGACGAAAATAAGACAATATGCAGCAAGGCGGCGATTACATAAAATTGGTGCAAACATCTGGATCCAATGGGTGAAAATCAATGCATGTGGTGAGAGTTTACCCTGTGCCTTGCACGGAGTGTTATAAATTTCTTTATATACATGATCTTCCATATTTCTTACTCCAATCCACTGAGGCAGAAATCAGTCGCATTTCCAATGCCAACATGGAGCATAGGCAGGTCAAGCAACTTACCCCATATCACATACAGAACAAATGGTTGAAGTGGGATTCCATTGTAAGGCTGTCTGACAAATGTTCATGCTCTTTACTCTAAATTTGGGGAGTTTTGGATGCATGGACTTCCCAAGCACAGGACAGGACAACGATTATGGCAGGGACAGGAGGAGTCCAGGACACAGAGCCCCTGTGGAGAAAAATGGAGACTGGCATCCTCGTACCAGGTGTTCCACAATAACATAATTGCAAAGCACAGGAAGCTCCAAGTTCCAATCAGTCCCACCACCAGCATGAGTTTTTTGCTCTATAGGAAATGCCAGAGTAGCAACCATCACATTTTAAAGAGGAGGAAATTGTCCTGGGAAGGGATATCTCTGCCTATGACCTTACTTCAGGCTCTTGCAGTCCATGGTGAGAAAAAACCCTGGGCTGCAGACTTAACGTGGCAGGGCCCAGAGACTCATGAGGATATGGCCAGCCCCCCTGGAACGCTTCAGCAATCAGACTCCTGGAAGGCTAAGGTTTATTACTAAAATAGGCCAAAAAACCAAGACTCCATTCCCGATGCTATGATTACTGTTGGAGCGCATTTGAGCAAGTTGAGCAGGATGTGAAGGAGCTAACAGAGCCAGGCTGTGGATTTAAATGGACTTGGTTTTGCATTCCAGGTCTTTTTTTTTTTTTTTTTTTTTTTGGCTAGTATGGCTATGGGCATCCGTGCAGCTTCTCTAACCTTCACCTGTGCAATGAAAGACTAACAATGGCTTCGCAGACTTGCAACTTGATTCAGTGCAATAGTTTATACATGGAGGTGATCGTTATCTTCATCATCATTAGTAATGAAGTTTGTCAAGGAAGGAGGGAAAAATTGTTAGAATGAGTCTCCTGAAGAGGCAGGAGGAAGTAAAACACAAAATGCAAGTGGAGGGGCTGTCCTGAGACAGCAGGAAAGGCACCTCTTCTTTTCTCTCTCTCAAAGAAATAAAATATTTTTTAAAAGGTTGGGGGAAGGTGCCTGGGTGGCTCTGTTGGTTGAGTGTCCAACTATTGATTTTGGCTCTGGTCACCATCTCCAGGTCGTGAGACTGAGCCCCACATCGGGCTCCACACACAGCACAACTTGCATTCTCTCTCTCTCTCAAATAAAATCGTAAAAAAAAAAAACCCAAAAACCTCTTCCTCTCTGATTGGATGCCATGAGGTACTGAGGGAGGCAAATGTAGAAAACTTACCTAAGGTGGAGGGAAGAGACAAGTCTGCTGCCTCTTGCTTTGGAAGAAAATTATATGATTTTCTGTCTGATTTTCCTAATGTTTCCCTCAGGTGATGTTAACCACAGTTTTCATTTCCTGAGACTTTATCATATAACTGTGGGGTCTGGGGTACAGAACAATTCCCTATGTCAGTGGTGGAGAAGATCAGCTCAACCTTGGAACATTTGTGTCCAAACTCAGGAATCTACTTCTGCATACTGAGAGATCAGAGGATGGACACGTTTGTGGGTCTGTGTTAGCACTTAAGTGTTAATCTTTGCCGACCCATATTATCACTTAGCGTCATGTACCATGTTTCTGAAGAGTCAACACAAAATCCTAACTCACAAGTGGTTTGAGGTAATGCAATTAATTGGAGGAGACAGCCGTTCTGCAGATTGGCTTCACCTCCTGCAGTGACCACATATATTAGACCTTGGAATAACTCCGTCTGCCTGTAATCAAGGTTAGCCCTGCTCCCAGGAAGAGCATTCTAGGAGACTTTCCTTTGTACATTGACTTAATGAGTATTCTTCAGAGAAAGAGCACCAATGGGATATTTCACATTTATAGATGTCTACACATGCAAACACACACACGTGTGTACATGTGTATACAGAAGATTATGTCTCATTTATAATATATAAGATATACAATAGACACACACTTTGGAAATATGTTTATATCCTCTCGGTTGTGTTTCTCTGGAGAACCCTGACTACACTAGCTAGAAATGATATGGGATTAAAATTCATGGCCAAGAGAGAGAGAAGATTTATTGTAAAGAATTAGCTCATGGGGTGGTGGGACTGGTAGGTTCTTAAGACCTTTGGCTGATTAAATGAGGCCAACCCATATTATTGAGGGTAATTTCCTTTACTTAAAGCCGACGGATTATAGATGCTACTAACCACAGCTACAAAATACCTTCCCAGTAACACCTAGCTTAGTGTCTGAATAAATAACTGGGTACTACAGCCTCGCTATCTATACACATAAAACAAAATGTTGCATGCCTGAGGAGAGCTTGTACGTAGGAGTGTTTCTTAATCAGCTATACAACAATGGCAGGGAAATTTTACTGAGCTGGACATCAGCCGACCTGGGCTTTGCACCACCTCTCCAGGTAACCTGGAAGTATGTCCTTTAGACTCTCTGTACCTCAGTTTTCTCAGGTGGAGCCTAATAATACCTTGTCTGCCTACCTATCATGAGGCTTAAGGAGATAAGGTACGTCATTTCTTTTTTAAAAATGCATATTTTAATAGCTAATGTTTATTGCATACTTATTCTGTTCAGGCATTATGCCAGGTTCTAATAAGTTCTATTATTTAGTTATCAAAACAATCCTATGAAGTTTATACTATTTTTTTGGCGGGGGGGGGGGGGAGGGAGGGGAGGTGAGGAAACCAAAGTTACTTCGGTGACTCAGAAATAACTCGGGCAAGGTCCCACAGCAAGTAAATAGTGGCTCAGGTGCAAACTGAAGCCTGTGGTTTAACTTCTTGACTGTACTCAAATATATTAATATTTATTATGCCTTCATATTCATTATGTAGCTGGGGGCAGGTAATGACCATAGGACCGTATGACCATAATATGACCAAATTCACTTCTTAATGATCACCTAAAGTATGCCATAAAAGGCGTTGAACAATTCTCATTTGATATACAGCGTAAAAAAAACCCAAATGCTAAAAAGCATGAATGCAGGGGGATCCCTGGATGGCTCAGTGGTTTAGCGCCTGCCTTCAGCCCAGGGCCTGATCCTGGAGACCCGGGATCGAGTCCCACGTCGGGCTCCCTGCATGGAGCCTGCTTCTCCCTCTGCCTGTGTCTCTGCCTCTCTCTCTCTCTCTCTGTGTCTCTATCATGAATAAATAAATAAAATCTTTAAAAAAAAAAAAAAAGCATGAATGCATAGATGCCCAGGTGCTAATAGACAACAAAGATATCCCAGTTAGTGTCTTAGATTTTTTTTTTCAGTGCTTGTTCTGCATCTGAGCACTCCCCTGTGTCAATGAGTCCTACCCTTATCTCCTTACACTGAGTTCTTCAGGAAACAAAATGTGGACAGATAACTTCAGCACAGGTTGTTTACTGAAACCACTGGAAGAATAACACCAAGTATTACAGATAGGGAAGGGTGCAATAGGAGGGAAGACATAAAGAAAAACAGACACGTAGACACAATTAAGTTTTCTGGCACTTTCTGCCATAAAATTTCAGCTGGTATTAAATATGCATAAGAGGAATCTTTATTGGTTCTTTGGAAATTCTTAATTGCCTCAAAACTCTCAGCAACCTACCCCCTACCTGCTCTCTCACATTGCTGGAAATAATTGACGTATTTCAAACACTACCCACCAAAACAAAAATATCTTAACACTGTTTGCTTTCTGTTGTATCAGGGAGGATGTCAGTTCCCTAATTCTTCTTTTTTGCGCAAAGAGGAAGCTATTTTCTGTTCTATAAAGCTCTGATCTAGCCTTAATTCTAAGGGACTTTGAAGGAGTTGGAGTAAAAAATCACTGCCAGTACAAATCATTTCCATTAGTGCACATTCAGTGTCATTTCTCCAAGATGATTTGAGTTTTTGTCAGGAATTTTATTCTTCTCTATATCTAACAACCCTCCCCCCCACCCCCAACTTCATGGAACTACTCACTGGCCTCTGTTTCCCAGCTCTATGCAGACCACACCCCAAATTTGGGTAATAGTGCTCATTATCTAAATCTTTGTTGTTCCTCTCCTTCTGGGACATGCAGCTCTGTACTTCCCTGCCCCGTTGAATTTGGGGATGCCATTTGACTTGCTTCAGCCAATAATCTGCAAATAGAAATGACTTAAGAATGGGAAAAGCAATGTCCTAAAGACATGCTAGGCCGGCGCAAATAAATATGGGTACCACCATGTCAGAAGTGCTCCTCAAAAGCCATCTGTCACCCTGTCCTACTTTTGCATAGAAGCATCTCGCAGTACAATCTTGGGATTGAGCCACTGTCATCAGTTCTAATTTCCTATTTACACTAACAAAGTTACTGTGGAGCTTTTACCTTTCGCTTCACAACTGATTTCAAAGCACAATGGCTCTTAATAGCCAGTGACCTCCAACTCTCAGTTGTGTGTTCCCTGTGTAGTCACACTTAAAAGATCATCAAGAAGTACTTACATTTGCAAATGTAGCTTTTCAAGATTGAAAAGTTAAATATGTCTCAATTACCCATCTTCTGGAGTGCATCTGTGTTGATTTTAGAAATCAATTCCAGAATCCCCTTTAAGATAGAAAAAAACAGAAGCCCTTAATAAGTGAAAAGGTTTGCTGACATTGCAGTTATTACATTTAACAGCTTGGGCATATTCATTTGCTAAGAAACATGATGAAGAGTTTGAAAAGGCCTATAATAAAATGACAGTCTGATTTGTGTGGAGGATAATATCTCTGCTCTGTCTTAATTTCGTTCATTAATGTGCCTGCATAATAAAAAGTTTGCAATTAAGCACAATAAAAACACAAATAAACAGTGCCATCTTTTGGACGATGCTTGAACTTTATGCATGTTTACACCATCACACAGACTCCGTACCCACAAGCATCCATCACAGATGTCAGAAAGATCTTATTTTTATCATTAGTAAATTTCTGGGCCATGAAAGCTTTTATTGGCACCATAGGAATGCAAGCCATCATACCTAAAAATAGTGTGACTTGCTCCTGTCCAACCTATCTGGAATAACACGCTCAGATTGGCTTTTTAAGATCTCCATGGAAATGCCACCTCGGCCGTGTGTTTATTTGCTTCTTGGGGCACCTGAGGACATTTTTTTTCCCAATTTAATTTCCTTTCTAAATCTAGGATGAAATGTATCTGGCTCAGGTGTCAGGTTTTAAAAAGCAGGTGGATGAATGTCATGTATAAAAATAGAAATGCTATTGTTATCCCGTTCATAGCTGTTCTTCATGACTAAAGTGGGAGGAACAGACAAGCAAAGCCTGTTTCACCAAAACTCATTTTCTGTGGAATAGCGCGGATCAGTTCAGTAGTGGGCCATCGGAAAAGGTGACCTGTACATAAAGATGCAAGTGTTTAGGAAGAGGAATTCCAAATTGTATTCTAGCCAAGCATTTAATAACTGCCTCACATTGCGCTAGGAACTGTTTTGAAACAGGCCTATGGCCCCTAAAATTATTGAGGCAGTCGTTACTTGAAAGCTTTGTAGTAGGAAAAATGTTTCAAAGGTGTGATTGTAAAGGATTAGGTAATCTAAAATGAAAATGGAGATAATTTCCACTATGATGATGATGATGATGATGATGATGATAGCTAACATTATTTCCTGGGCATTTACCATGTGCCAGGCACTGTTTAAATGTTATGCATGTATAAACTCACTTAACCCTGGTGGAAATGTAATGAGGTAAGTTCTACTATAATCATTGTCCTACAGATGGGGAAACGGAAACAAAGCACGTTAGTAACTTGCCCAAAGTCACGTAGTGACCGCTTACTAGGAGATCTCGTGTCATGGAAAGCTGGAGAAATAGTGGTTGCCGTAGTGAAGAATAAGCCAAAGCCAGGATAAGGGTATGAATGTCAGATTCATTCATACAACAAAGACACGGCTATTTGAGCGCCTATGCTGTGCCAGGTACCATTGTCAGAGCTGGGGACTGAACAAAACAGACTCCCTGTGTCATAAAGCCTGCCTCACAGTGGAGCAGATAATACACAGAAACATACTCTGCGGGTCTTGTGATGATTATGAAAGCAAGACGGAGCTAGAGGATGCTTGGGGGCACTGTGCTAGGCTCAGAGGACTCTGAGATGAAATACTTGATACCTGCCCCCAAAGCACTCTGAGCCTACTGACGAGGTCAGAGAGACTCCGTGACAAACTGTATTGTGACTTGCGTAGTGGAGAGGTAAACATAGAAGGACATAGGGCTCCCCACAAGACTAGGCATTGAAGTTTCAAAGATGGCTTTTCAGGGATGGTGATATTTTCACTGTGAATTATACAATGAATAGAATTAGCTACACAGGACATGTGGGGACACCTTGGGGAAGAATAAACACAAAGCACAAACCTTGAGAATTGAGCAAGATCTGATAACTGAAGTGGTCCTCAGAGTAACAGAGAGAAAGAGAACCAATAGGATATAGGCACTTATGGACGCTGAGAAGTCCCATGATCTCCTTGAAGCTGGGGACTCAGTAAAGTGGCTTGGGCCTTCGGAACACCAAAGGCAGGTAAAGATCCACCATTCAAGCCATCAGGCGAAAAGGTCTAAATTCTTCCTTCCACTACCTTGCTGTTCCATCTGCGTCCTCAATGAAATGGACAAGGCCCACGCAGGTCAGAGGGCAAATCACTTTACAGAGTCCACAGATTTAAATGCTACTTTCAGGGGCACCTGGGTGGCTCAGTCGGTTAGGCATCTGCCTTTGGCTCAGGTCATGATCCCAGGGTTCTGGGATTGAGCCCCATGTAGGGCTCTCTGCTCAGCGGGGACCCTGATTCTCCCTCTTCCTCTGCCTACAGCTCCCCCTGCTTATGCTCTCTCTCTCTGTGTCAAATAAATAAATAATTAAAATCTTTTAAAAAAAGAATGCCCTTCAGTCTTGAACATTCTTTATAAAAAAAAGGAAATAATGTTAACTTTATCCAGAAACACCCTCACATATACACGCAGAAGTAATGTTCAGCTAAATATCTGGCCACCCTGTGATCCAGTCAAGCTGACACGTAAAATTAACCATCACATGAAGGCAGCTCCATATACTGAGACATCTTAGGCCACGTGTAGGTAAGTGGCCAGAAACCAAGGTTCTCGAAGGTGGCACAGAGGGGACGTCACACCAGCCCTCATCTGGCCTGTGATGGAGCAGGTGCTAATCCTGCGGGCCATGAGTGAATACTGAGGGGTTGTTGATGGGAACAGACGTGGTACATTCCATGCTCTGAGGAGAGCATGACACAAGTCCTGGGCTGGAGGAGGGAGACAGGGTAGAGAGGCAGGAAGATAAGTTCAGAGATGATCACAGCAATGCAGGGGAGAGATGTCGGGTTTGAAGAGGAAACACATTTGGGGGACTCTTTTTTCTTAAGATTTTTATTTGTTTATTCATATGAGGGACAGAGAGAGAGGCAGAGACATAGGCAGAGGGAGAAGAAGTCTCCCTTTGGGGAGCCTGATGTGGAACTTGATCCCAGGGCTCAATTCTGGGACTCTGGGATCATGCCCTGAGCCAGAGGCAGACGCTCAACCACTGAGCCACCCAGACGTCCCTATTTGGGAGACTCATAAAAGAAAGATGGGACATTAATTGGATTTGAGGGAGCAATGGCAAGGCAGGAAATCCGAAAGATTTCATATTGCTGCCCTGAATAACTGGGAAGGTGGTAGTGTCATTCACAAGAGAAAGGGCAGGTTTGGATTTGGGGTGCTGAGGCATGGATAATGGCCCTGTTATGCCAAACACTACTGTTCTTTCAATACCCATTAATCTCTATCCCCTCTAGGCATTTGCCAAGGCTGTAGCCCCTACCTGTTTCCCACATCTTTGCAGCCTCCCCTCCCTGAGCTTTCCCTGAGTAATCCCTCCCCATACCTCAGATCTTGGTTTCGGTGTCATTTCCTCCATGGCTACCATGACCCCAGCCAGGGGAGGCTCTTGCTAAATGCTCCCCAGTGCTCCTTTCTCTGTCCACGAGCTGTATTAGAGTTTCTTTTTACTTTTCTGTCTTGCAAACTAAACAATGAGCTGTCTGGATTTCTCCTTACACAGTTCCGGCCACGAGGCACACCCTAAGAAATGCGATGGCTTGCCTTTATGAACGAATGTCCTATGAACTCCTAGAAATATGGGTGCCAAGCTCTAAGGAGGGATCTGAAATTAGAGATATGGATTTGGGCGTCATCAGCTGGTGGAAGCAATTTTCCTTAAATTGATGATCACACAGCCCTAGGAGGGGAAAATGTTTTTTCAACAGCACCCTGAAAGGCAATGCTTTAAAGAACCACATATATTTATTATGCCCAAAGCACCTTAAATGTATTTTCTTTTGACGCTTTCTATCCTCCCAGAAAGCAGGTGGTGTGTACTTATTTCTTTTCTTCTCTCTCTACTGCTTCCTTTTCAACTCAGGTAAAAGGCTTTTCACACTAATGGCAAAAACAACATAGACACCCTAAAATGATACACAAACAGGATTTTTTCCCCTCAGTATCAGCGAATGGCTTTTCTTCAAGGAAGAAGGTGAGAGCCAATACTCTCCCCCAGTCCCCTTCTAAATCCTCTCCCATCTCTGGGGGTCTTCATGTGTCCGGAAGTTCACAGTCCGTGATGTGTCCTACAGCTCAGCTTCTCCTTAAAAGTAGTGGCGTCTCACCAGGTTGGCTCAGCCCGAGCCTAAAACCTCTCTGGCCATGGAACAGGATTCAGCATGGATCATCATGGTATTGTTTCCTCCACCAAGGTGAAGAGGTGATTTTCTCTGGATGAGGTTAGCGGAGACTCTGTTCCTGTGCACAACCTCGTATTCAGCGCCTGAGCAAGCTACAACCTGGTATGCTAATGAATGCTAATTAGGATGGATTATGGTGTGGCCATCTGTCCCATCAGTTTATTTCATTGCACCCCTGTTGGGAAGGAATTACACTTTCCTAGTCTTGTGAAGATTATTTAATTTAAATATGGAAAAAAGGAGACTTAGTCCTCAGTTAACATCTCTGTAATCATCATCACCATTATTCACATTTATCTTGTACCTTTTCTTGTATCTCTCTGGATGGTTGAATGTCACACTCTCAGAGAACATGAGGAATGACAGACCAATTAATGAATACTAAGCAAATGCACAAAGTATACGTTCTTGCACAAATACAGAATTGGGTACCTAAGAGACCTTTCTGAAATGCTTGGCTGTGGTTGCTCTGAATGGCTTCTGAATTGCTGCATGTTATTTTCAACTGGCATGGAAGAGTGATTCTTAGTTGAATGGGTGATGTCTTTCAAAAGCCTTTGGGAAAAAATGATCTTAATATAAATCTTAAGACATTCTGGTAGATGGCTTTTTGCTAAGGAGCTATTTTGAGTATAGAGTACATCTCTTCCAGTGGTTGGAAGAGTGATTTCAGTGTAGTCTGAAGTGTTTCACCTATTTGCTGGAATATTGAAGTAGGAATCTTCTTCGTTCAGATATACCAAATTGGGAGGCAGGTGCTTCCACCTGTGGGATTTCAACACCCTTGGGACCCCTTCAAGTTGATATTAACCATGAGGACCAGTGCCTGTCCCACTTGTAGGAAAGTTCAAATTGTCCATGACTGTGATGGAGAGTAGTGGCAGCATTGCCATGGAACTTTTGGGGGCAAAGCATTTTTGCTTCCTATGGTCTAGACCTGGGCTAGGCAGGTGACAGGCAGGTGACATGGTGAGGTGAATATTCCTGGCAGTAATTGCAGTTGGCTAAAAAAGTTAATCTGTAGAAAGGTTTGCTATACACTCCTTAGCGTGATGTCTACATTTTGGAAATCCATGCTTTCTCTGTACAAATGTGGGAACTAAGACCCAGTGAATAATTTCCCCAATGCCACAAGTAGTATGACTTAGAAAATAAAACATAGAGCGGAAGAACAGCTAAAATTTCTGGGTGAGCTAGCAGCCTGTAAATGCAGCCCAAATCTAGGTAAACACAGGATGTCTCCGACTTTCCAACACCAGCTCATCATGTGTACGAGGATGCTTGCATATTCTTCAGCACAAGACAGGTCCTGAGCACAATCTAACAGTTAAATGCAAAACGATAGCACTAACTTACCATGGCCTCAGGATGTACTTTATATTGTTTTGTTAATAGATGTGATGGATTTGTTTTGATTCTATATTTATGATGGATGGGGAAGGAGCACCCTGTGCTGGGTCTAACGTTTGGACCTGGATGCCTGCCTGAAGCAATCTGATTGAAGTGGCATGAAATGTAAGATGGGGATTCATGACTTCTTGTTATATGTAGAAGCCTTTTCAAGTCTTTCCCTTGCTGCCACAACAAAACTGCATTATATTCCACAAGAGGATGCATTTCATGATTACCCAGTTAATGTGAAGAAGGAGCCAGAAAGGAAAGCCACCAAAGCCACACAGACCACTTTAAACACCCAGATCTCGGAATAATAGGTTTCCAAAAGAACAACAAATCATGTTTTCACTTCTAAGGCAGACACACACTGTGTTTTGCAAGTTTACAATCATCTGGATCAATCTTGCAAAGATATTCAAAGACTCGAAATCCATAAATTGATTTGCCATTTACTTTCCACACACCTACACTTTTTCCTTTTCCATCAAAGTCTTCAGATTTGAAACACAGATCTGCTGATCCTTCAACTCATCCTCTGATAAATAGCAGAAGAGCTGGCAGAGAAGGGGTAAAAGAATCTGATTTTCTAAAAAAGAACGCTTTTATTCATAGGCAGTGGACCTTCTAGGACTAGCTAGAAATAGTTTTTAAAAGTCGTGAATATTATATCTGGAGGGATTCCAAAGGTAAGTAAGTTAACAAACAAATAAATGCTTCGCTATGTCTTCCAGACCTTCCCTTTAGTCTTATGACCATTTCCATTGTGAAAACTTGATATCTCACTATTAAATATCCACATCCTTTCCCTGGTTTCCCCTTTCCTTTTCTTCTTTTCCATTGACCATGTTCATGTTAAATGCAAGTCCATGTTCTCATCCAGAAGCAGTAGAATTAACCATGTGGGGGTAGGGATGGGGTTGAGGTGCACACTCTATGACCTGCTTCTCATCAAGCTGCTCTCTACCCAGCACATTAGCCTACATTTAAATTTTTGCAAGTCCAGGTTAGGTCACAAACGGTAATAGATATTCTAAGATGGCTTTTGTATTACTCTGGCCCCTGGTTTGTTTCTTTTTTTCTTTTAACTCAACAGAAATCCGTGCAAATGGGAAGGTGCTTGCCTGCTGAATGATTTATTACGCAGTCTTTGCAGGATCCCTACGTTTCATTTGAATATTTGCAATCACAGGCAAGTTGTGCCTGGTGCTCTGTATCTTGAATGCAGGAATCTTTACTGTACTAACTAAGACATATTATTCACCACTCTAGAGGTAGCAGAGGGATTGATTTATCCTGGTATGTACTGCTCGCCCAGCAGCTGTTAGAATCAGAATCATTTGCTTAGAAAATCCATCAGAATTAAAGAGCAAATTTCAAAATAAATTGTTATCATTTTCAACTGCAGCCTGGTTGCAGACACCGTGGGAAGTACAACGATCCTTTTGCCTAAACGTTTCTTTGAACCTCTTCTTAGTGACAACAGTTATGAAAGCAAGTGCCTCAGGAGTTTTTCCAGTATTTCCTCGTGATGTTGAGGTGGGCTTTCAACTTCATCTGATTTATGTTAACGACAAGCCAGCTCATCCAAATGAGTCAGAACTCTTGAATCGTTGTAGGTCTCCAGTGCTGAAGGAGCAAACAATCTAGAAATGGAAAATGGTTGCTTATCCACCCTGCAGAATACTGATAAGACACTGGTCCCTTGCCCTCTCCCACACAGTAAGGCCAACCTTTTGGGAAGCACTCTTACTGCTTGGACTTCCCCTGTTGGAAATATTGAGTGGTTCCTGTCTTGTGGTCTGTTCAGCTAATAGGCCCTTTCCAAAGCATCCTTCAAGATGGCCATAGTTACCAGAGTCATTTAACAAAAAATATCAGGTTCAGAGAGGAAGTCACCTCCAGAAATTTGGTGGCAAATGGGAAGAAGCCAAATGGCCAGAACTCTGCTTAATCCAACCCTGTTGCTGGTCCATGATGAATCACCTTGCCTCTCTAGACGTTATATAAATATATTTTTCTGAACTGTCTTGATGTGATATGCCATAAATGGCTTATCATTTTTATTAAAATCTTGACCCCAGGTTCACCCATCCTCTTCTTTCAGCTAAGTACAAGCAGTGTGCCTAATGGATAAGACCCTAGAGCTCTGGAGTGAGATGCCTTGGATCATTTCTGCTCTACCATTTGCCCACTGCGTGATCTCAGGCACATTATCACGTTGGACCATACATAACTACCACATCTGTAGGTCAAAAATGGTCAAACGTTTGTCATTTCAGATAGTTCAACCTTAATTTTTCTAAATTCTAGTTTTCTCTTCCAGGAAAAGAGGAAAAGTAAAGGAATCTACTTTGTGGAATTGCTAGGAAAATGGAATGAGATGATACCTGTCAAACTAGTATAGTGCTTGGCACAGAGTGAGTGTCATATGGTTGTTTTTCTTTTTGTTTTTGGGGTTTTGGGTTTTTTTTCTGAGTGTCAGGTGTTTTTATTATAGACAGTAGGAGTATTAATTACAAGTCCCCATTCTAGGTGTGCCAGACTTCAGTTGAGTCTGCTGAGCAGTCATTGTTGTCAGATTTTGGTGTTCATGTCCATGTGCTATTTTTCAATACAGAAATATATATTTGTAATGCTTGTAACATTTAAAAGTCTGAAATACAAGCTATACCTTAAGAGCTCCACACTGAGTTAACATTTCAAACACAGTTGTGATTGTTTTTTTTTTGTTTGTTTGTTTTTTGTTTTGGTGCTTTCTTTAAATTTAAATTTTACTTAGTTAACATACAGTGCAATATTGGTTTCTGGAGTAGAATTCAGTAATTTATCACTTGTATACAATACCCAGTGCATTTAGAAAGCATTCTCATTATATCTCTCTCATTCTAAACCTTTCAAAAATAAATTGATGTTGTTTGAAATTTCATTTATCAGGTACTTGATGAGGTTGAGCATTTTCCCATATTTTTATTGATGGTTTGGATTTCGATCAGAACTATTCGGGGCCGAATCCACCTCTTGTAGGCAGGGAGGTGAGGGAGTTTCAAAGTCTTCTGCAGACCTTCTAGGGTGTTACCATATGCCTTCTCTTACGGCAAATCCCCTCTGTTCTCCTCCATCCTACCCTCTCTCCATAGGGTCTGATTCAGGCTAATTGTATAAACACCCTTCTTTAAGATAACTTATTTTCTTCCTCAATTACCATCACAGGTAAGACTCAAGCTGAGAGGGCAAAGGAAACCTGGTCCTGGATCCTAGCTCTTCTCAGGTAGCATTAGAGCAGAAAACAATGGTGACCATATCTAATTTTTTAAATGCCACCATTAAGCGAAATGAATAATAGAAGATCAGTATCATGGTGCTTAACCTCAAGTTTCTTCCCTAATCTCAAAAAAAACCAAAACCAAAAACATTGCATAGCTCCTTCTTTCCTCTAGAAAACACCTTGACAGTATTAATCATTAAGTTGCATGGCATTGTGTCAGCCATGGCTCCAACATTGAATTTATAAAATTTGAACAGGCTAAACAACTAAGTCAAGTGCTAAATCATGTGGTATAACCTCTGAGTACTATGAATGTTCAGGGAACAGATGAAGCATGGTTAGTTACACAGAATGCCTGGGACTCATATTCTCTCCACCGAGTAATCCAGAAGATGGTGTCTTTTCTATGTTCTGCTTCTATTCTTGGCTCTGTTTTATGAAGCCCGGCCTCTTCTCAGAAACCTTTAGAAATACTGGCATTTTAAATTTTCTCAAAGCAAATGAAAACTCTCAACTTTGAATTTCAAGACAGTGGGATCAATAATTTACCCTCCTCGTGATACAGAATAGTCCTCAGTCCCAGAGCTGGGCTCATGACTGCTCTAATCTAAGCAACCCTCAATGACTTCATCCAGTCTCATCTCTTGTGCTTACCCTGAGGCTCCCCACAACCCTCACCCCAGGCTAACCTCTGCTCCTTTTGTGAATGCTGCTGCTTCTCATCTTCCTCTTCCTCCTTCTCTTTCTTTTTTTCAAAATCTCCAAATATCCATCTAACTCCATTGCTAACTCCGTCTATCTCTGGTCACTCAATCACTCAAACAGACCAGACGCAGCTAACTATATCAGCAAAATAGCGGTTTGGAGTTTTTGGTTTGATGGGATGGAATGCTTGTTCCTCTCATTTATTTCCTTATATATGCTCATGTTGTGCTCCTGAACACCTCAGTAAATTTAAAACTCTTCAGGAGCAGGAGTAGTATCTTCTCTCTGCTCTAATGTTCCCCATTGTGCTCAGTGCTCTGCACACAGGGGATGCCCCAGAGTTGCTGCTGCCTGATGGATATAATGAAAGCCTCAACAGCTTGATGATCCAATGGACCACAGAGTGGTGTAATCACACTGCTGATTGCCTCAACCCCCAAACTCTGGGCAGAAAGCCAAAGCCCACCCAAGATGTTGTAATGGTCTTATAATGACACAGTATTTGTTTACAAGACATCTTAAGAGAAAGTCAATTGGTAGCATCTGAGGCCTTCTAGACATATTGTCTGATTAGATTTCCTACTGCAGCTCTGTAGTGATCTAACCCTCGATAGAAAAGGAGCAGCCATCAAGGGTACGGAGCCTTCTTAATATGTGTCCTTGGTAGCATTTGTAAGACCACTGAGGGAGAAGCCTCTCTTGCTCCCTTACTCCTGGAAGTCTTCTTTGATCCCTTTGGCCAATGGTAATCATTCCTGTTGCCTGGGGCACACAAATTGGTCTTTGATCTTTATAGCAATAAGTAGATAATGGCAGTCAATAACAATGACCAATAATAATCAAGAAGTAGAAAATTCCTGTTAATTATCCTCTGAAGCAGAGTTCATAGGCATCTTTTCTTTTTACTCTTTGCCTAAAATTAAATGGCCATTAGAAAGCACAGATTCCCATTCTTGCCCAGCAATAGACCACTGAGATGAAATAAGTTCATGTCCTTTTAAGTCTGTGATGGCAGTTCTCTTCTCTATTCCCTTGGAAATAGATTTTAGCTACATGGAAACACGGGAAATTCCAGCCATTGGGTAGTGATGATATTAAGGCACTTAACTTGTTTTTGAAGATCTTATATGTCTCCATGGAAATAACAGTTGGAAGCCAACAACTGAAAAGTAAGAATTCTGGTTTTTCCTCAGCTTCTGGCTGCTGACAGAGAGCCAGATTTTCATACGAGCTGAAGAATCCCAGAATCTTTGATCTGGTGCATTTACCAAACTCCATTAAAATAAAAATCACATAGCTCTTTTTTTGTGACTTTCTATTAATATTCAGGACTGTCAACTAATATTTAGGTCAACTAATATCTCTACAGACTGAGGAGTTGGCCCAGTGGAATAAAGGAAACAGTCATGTTATAGTCAGAATATCTGGGTTCAAATCTCACAACTTCTAGTGGTGGAAACTTGGACAAATTATCTGGACCCTCAGGGGTTCCATTTCTTAAATAAAAGGCAAATTACTATTTATAGGATGGTTCTGAGTATTATATGAAAGAAGATATGGGAAATATTTCATGTAGGGTACACTGTAATGAATGTCTTTTGGACCTTAGTGAAGAAACAGAAAAGCAGAATATTGTGTATTTGTTTCCATCTCCACCCACCCTCACATTCATGGACTTTTCCTCATCAACCTGAAAGGCAACACTCTCTTTTAACATTTCATTGTCATCTCTGACCCAAAAGAACTTAATGATGTGTATTAGTTTCCTCTCACTGCTGTAACAAATTACTACAAACTTAGTGATTTAAACTATGCAAATTATTACTTCAGCATCTTTAGGTCAGAAGTTCTAGCCAATTTGGCTGGATTCTCTGTCCAGAGTCTCACAAGGCTGAAATCAAAGCATTGGCTGAGTTGCATGCAGTTCACATCTGGGGCCCAGGGTCCCTATCCAAACCCACTGGTTGTTGGTTGAGTTCAATTCTTTCTCATACTTTCCACATGGATCCTTCCATCTCCAAGCCAGCAATTGTGCCTCAAATCCTCCTCATGCTTTGAATCTCTCAGATGTCTCCCACACTGAGGTGGGAGAAAGCTCTGCTTTCCAGGGCTCATCTGACTATGTTGGGTCTAATTAATTCAGGGTAATTTCCCATGTGAAGGTCAGCTGATTTGTAACTTTGTCATGTAGTGGAGCATATTCAAGGGTGAAACACCAGACGGTGAAGGCTATGGGGCCCAAAATTCTGTTGAGCCCATGATGAGTCATATGGAAAAGGATTATAGGCTCATCCACTTTATCTGATACAAATGGGCAATTGGAAAGTGGTGTGAAATAACTATGATCACCAAACTGTCCAGGAACAGAACCACATAGCCCAACTTCCCTCTAAATATTTCTGATGGCCTTGTGATCTCCTCACTGAACATTCTGGATCCTATTCTCTCCTCAGCCTTATTTCTAGCCTCAGCATCAGCCACCAGCTTTATTACCTCTTAACTTTTAATTCAATTCAATGGCAAGGAAAGTAAAATTCAGGAAATAAAAAACTTCAATGCCTGTTGTCAAGGTCACCACATATTATAGGTACACGACAGAGAGTGTGCAGAAGGCTAGGGGACAGAGGATCTACTTCCCTATCGTGTCTCCCTGCCCTGCCACTTCTGTTCCAGAAAGCAGCTCCCTCAGCCTTGCTAGAGCTGCTGCAATCACAGACAGACATGAGCAAGGACCCAAGGCAAGTGGTGCTGGTGCAGGGACTTGTGCTGCTTATCTGCGATGTCTCCCCCCAGGTTCTTTCCAGCCAAAGGGGCCCATCCCCCTGGCTGTAACAGCTTCGCCCTGTCCCCCATTTCCTGCTCACCCTTCCACCTCCTCCAGCAGCATTAGATTCCTGGGAACCTGTGTGGAGCTCAAGTGGCTGCCCAGAATGCCATGGTTTGATATTAAGCTGCTAAGTTTGGGGATAATTCATCATGTGGCAATAGATAATTTATAGAATGATTTAACTTTCATGGATTAACAATAAAATTCTCATCCTTTTAAAAAAAAGAGAGAGAATAAATTAGTTATTTTCTTAAAAATGATTTGTAGCATAAAAAGTCAAATATCAAAGCACTACATACAATTTTATTTATCAAATATACCTTGAGAAAACTGAAAAGTACATGTTTTCTCTCCAGAGACTCACCCTGGAGACAGATTTCAGTGATGTGACTGAGTCTGTGGCAGACAGGCTTCTCAAACTGCTCTTCCTGAAAACACTTTCAGAGGGGGCCCCTGAGTGGCTCAGGGGTTGAGCGTCTGCCTTTGGCTCAGGGTGTGACCCCGGGGTCCTGGGATTGAGTCCCACACCAGGCTCCCTGCATGGAGCCTGCTTCTCCCTCTGCCTGTCTCTGCCTCTCTCTCTCTCTCTCTCTCTGTCTCTCATGAATAAATAACTAAAATCTTTAAAAAAGAAAACACTCTCAGAAAACCACATATTCTCTAGAATATTTTCTGAAAGTCATGGTACCAAGAAAGCCGCATTCCCGGTTCTTCCATCCACCACCAACAGCCTCATACCTCTGTTTAGCCAGTAAGAAGTCTGAATATCAGAAAGGGAGACGGAACATGAGAGACTCCTAACTATGGGGAAAGAACAAGGGGTGGTAGAGGGGGAGGTGGGCGGGGAGGTGGGGGTGGCTGGATGACGGGCACTGAGGGGGGCACTTGATGGGATGAGCACTGGGTGTTATTCTATATGTTGGCAAATTGAACTCCAATAAAAAATAAATTTTAAAAAAAGGAGTCTGAGTGCAAAGGAAGTTAACAAACAGGTGAGAAGGGAAGATCTGAGCTAAACACATGAAATCAAAGAGTCCCAGCACTTTGCCTAAACCATAGAGTCGATATGGACATATGTGTGCTGGGAGGATTCCAGAAGCCTGGGGACATTCATTATTCATGAGAAGGAGAAGAACCCTTCCCTTTCAACTCTGTGCTTCTTCAAGAAAACCAATGGCGGGGGGCAGGGAGGGCTGTGGAATTTCAGAGATGTTATGAATAAGGTTAATTATCAAATGGAAAATTTCCCAGAAATGTTTACCTGATTTTTGAACTACCATCTTCTTTAGTTAGCTCAGGAAACAAGGCCTAAATTGAAAATGTGGAAAGAGGAAATGGCCCCTAAGCTCCCAGCACGGAGCTCTGTATACTGGCCTCCAACACTGACGCTCTACAATTGACAAGTGTCATTCCTTTAGGGAAAGGGTCTTGGGCTGTAAATCTGCTTCACTGAATGTGTGTTTTACATCTTACCACTTAGAGTGCATGTCCATGCTAATGGACAAAGGCCAGACCAACTCTCTCCTGTTTATTTTCTAATACTTTATTCTCCTGGAAAGCAAATCTCCCCAAAGCCCCCAAGAACATTTGCATTTTGGTTGATAATGTGGTCACTGAGGAATACTCTTGTTTACTTTACAAATATTGCTTTGACTCAGAGAACACCTGTCTCTAGAAAAAGAAGACCCCCTTCCTCAGAATATTCCCCAGGGTCTTATTGATAAACCAAGTCATGAAGGCTGGAGACCCCGAAGTATAATGTCCGTCCCCCATGGGGAAGAGTCATCCAATGTAAAGCAAAGCTTGGATTTACAAAAGTAACCCTGATATTTCCTGAATTTGAAAGTTGTGTAAGGCAGCCTTTCCCAACTACCATTACAAACAAAAAATCAAAAATCAGTGGGATGTGAAAAGAAAAAATTATATCTCCTGCTTGCTCCAGGCTGAAATAGGAATTCCTTGTCAAGTGTTTCTCCTTGGATGCCTCTCCTTCAGTGAAGATTCAGGGATCCAGCCTCCACCTTGTCTTCACCAGCCTCTAAATCCTCGGAGTTCTCCCCATTCAACTGGCAGGTAGAGGAAAACAAGAGAGCCATGGGTTCCAAATTGCATGGCAACATGCCCTGGTGTGCTGCCGTGAATTCACAGGGGTGCCACAAGCTATTTAAAAATGTTTGGGAAACCCAGCAAAAATCAGCATGTGCCGGACACTGCAAAAACTACTAGCTCAAGGTTCACTGCAATTTGATCATTAAATCAGGCCACACTCATTTTTGTAATGCTACATTATTTTATTGTATATAATTGACATGTAACATCGTGTAAGTTGAAGGTGTGCAACATATTGATTAGATAGGTTCATACGTTGCAATCTGATTACCACTGTAGCATTAGCTAATACTTCTATCACGTCACATAATTATTTTTTTGTTGTGGGAACACTTAAGATCTAGTCTCTTAGCAACATTGCAGTTCATAATATTCTTGACTGTAATCGCCATGCTATGCATTAATTCTCTAGGACTTCTTTATTGGCTGGTTCCCCAGTTTACACCCTTAAACAACATATCTCCAATCCCTCCACCTCCCTATCCCGGTCCCTGGTAACCACCATTCTTATCTGCTTCTGCAAGTTCACCCTTTTTAGATTCCCACAAACAAAGGATATCATGCAAATTTGTTTTTCTCTGTCTGACTTCTCTCACTTAGCATCATGCCCCCAAAGTCCATCCACGTTGTTGCCAATGGCAAGATTTCCTTGTTTCTTGTGGCTAATATTTCCACTATGTGTGTATAGGTATAGGTATTGATACCCATATTGATGTCTGTTTTCTATCACAACTTCTTTACCCTTTCATCTATTGGCAGTCACTTAGGTTCTTTCTCTAATTTGGCTATTGTCAATAATGCTGTGATAAACAAGGGGGAGCATATATCTTTTTTAGACTTCTGTTTTCATTTCCTTTGGCTATGTATCCAGAATTGGGATTGTTGCGCCATTTGGTAGTTCTATTTTTAATTTTTTAAGGAACTTCTACATTGTTTCCCATAGTTGCTCAATTTACTTTCCCATCAACAGCGTACAAGGGTTCTCTTTTTCCCACATCCTCGCCAATACTTATCTCTTTTCTTCTTGATGATAGCCCTTTTAGCAAGTGTGAAACGACATCTCATTGTGGTCTTGACTTGCATTTCCCTGATTAGCAAAGTTTAGCATATTTTCATGTATCTCTTGGTCGTTTGATGTCATCTTTGGAGAAATGACTAGTTCCTCTGTATATTTTTTGTTTGTTTGTTTGTTTGCTGTTGTCGCATTGTACGAGTCCTTCATGCTTTTGAATATTAACCCCTTATCTGATATATAGGCTTGCAAATATTTTCTCCATTCCATAGGTTGTGTTTTCATTTTAAAAATTGTTTCTTTCACTCTGCAGAAGCTTTTTAGTTTCATGTAGTTCTGTTTGTTGATTTCTGCATTGATTGCTTGGGCTTTTGGCATCATATCCAAAAAGTCGTCACCTAGTCCAGTTTCAAGGAGTTTCTTCCCTATGATTTCTTCTAGGAGTTTTACAAAATCAAGTCTCTAATCCATCCCTAGTTAATTTTCATGAATGGTGTAAAATAGGGGTCCAGTTTCATTTTCCTGCATGTGGCTGTCCAGTTTTCTCAACATAATTTATTGAAGAGACTATCCTTTCCTCATTGATCTTGGTTCCTTTGTCAAATAGTTGATCGTATATGCAGGAATTTATTTCTGGTGTCTTGAGTCTGTTTCACTGGTCTCTGTGTCAGCTTTTATGCTGTACCATACTATTTTAAACACTGTAAACATGTAGCGTTGTTTGAAATCAGAAAGTGTGATGCCTGGCTGCTTCTAAAATACTTTATTTTTTATTTTTGACATTTTCATTGTTATGTGTCTTGGAGAAGGTCTTTTTGCATTGAGATAATAGGGTGATCTATTAGCTTTGTAAACTCTAAGATCCAGTTCTTTTCCCAGGTTTGGGAAGCTCCCTGCTATTATTTCTTTAAATAAATGGTTTGCTCCCTTCTCCCTTTCTTCTCCTTTTATAATGCTGCTTACTCAAATATTTGTCCTTTTGATGGAATCTCATAGATCATATAGGCTTTCTTTGTTCTTTTTCATTTTTTTCTTTGTTCTACTCTAACTGGATTATTTCAAAATTCTTATCTTCTAACTCACCAACTCTCTCTTCCATTTGCTCTACTCCTTGCAGATACTCCCTGCATATTTTTATTTCATTCATTGAATTCTTCAGCTCCAGAATCTCTGTTTGGTTCTTTTTTATTATTTCTATCTCTTTGGGGGAAAAAAATCTCATTTTGATCATTTATTTATTTCAAGATTTCACTGAATTATCATTCTGCGTTTTCTTGTGGCTTATGGAGTTTCTTCAAAAATAGATATTTTGTATTCTTTATGACCTAGGTCATAAAATTCTGTGTCTTTGAGCTCAGCTATTGGAGAATTGCTATTTTCCTTTTGTGATGGCAAATTTCCTTGATTGTTCTTGTTTTGTTACAGTTTCACCTTGCTGCTTTTGTATTTGAAGTAGCAGACACCTCCTTATATCTTTGCTAGTTACCTTCAGACAAGGTAATCTGTTCCATGATGTTGTTATTATCTGGGGTTTTATCTTTATATGGGTATACCTGCCCCACTTCTCTTGCTTCTCCTTGTAGCGGGATTCTTAAGCATTAATGTCTCTGTGATTCTCACAAGTCACCAGGCTGGTTCCTGAAAACCTCCCTTTGCTTTCCAGGAGGTGGCACTATAGCTCAAATTTGTGGTTTCTCCATTGCCTGCTTTCTGGGCATGCTCTTTCTCCTGGAACTCTCCCCACCATACGTGGGAGCAGGCACAAGGAGTGAGGGAAGGTGTGGGTTTAGCATTTGAAGTGTTGGAGTGCCTGCAGATCCCACTGGGACATCCACTGGCATGGTACAGGGAGTCGTGGGTGGACTTTCTGCTTAGCACAATCAGTTAGAACCATGTCCTTATCTGCCTCATTCCCAATCAATACCCCCACCCCAACCCACCCCCGGAGTTCCTGCCTCAGTACTCTGAGTGCCACTGGAGAGAAATGGATTTCTCCAGCCATGACCAGCACAACGGGGGCAACCAGACACTTACAACTATCCTTTTTCCTTGAAGAAGTCACCACCACTGGATAGATCAACCAACCCCGTGTGGTATTGCCTTGGGGTGAGGAGGTGAGAGGGGCTGGTAAACTTTCTTTTACCAAAATCTTTGCTGTGACGAGAAACTTGTATATTGTTTTGCTCAAATCTCTTGCTGTACCGTTGGATGGCTAGATGTCTGCAAATTCTCTCTCCTGCTTGTGTATCTGCCCAGGTCAGTGCTCTTCTGGTTTTTTTCCTGACTCCAGCAAGAAGGATCTGGGTAGTTTTGCTGGCTTGTCTGATTCTGTAACCTATACCAAGGTCTCTCTGCTTATTCTTCAATGCACAGGTGGATGAGACTCCTCCCACATTCCTGGACATATGGTGCTGGATCCCATAACACCAACAGAGACACTGTTGTCTATAGCTGGGTGTCTGTTTTATTGTTAAAAAGAGGGGGTAGAAAGGATGAATGTCTTATGACACCACGATGTTCGTATCACTGACAATGCTATTCGTTTTCAAATCTGGGTTTTCAGCCATCGCTATAATAAAAACCAAGCACTATATGGAAATCAATATGCAACAGGAAATGAGGGTGGCCGAGTCCAATCTGATTCCCAGGTTTAAGAAGCTATGGAATGCCCAAACAGGCATACACATTCCATAAGTAAGTAATTGTGGTTATTTAAGAATTAAATGAAAATATTATTTGGTTTTGAATTCAACAAAGCCAAATGTGTACTATTTTTTTTCAACATCATGAAGTTATTAAGACATAAATACTTATTAAGTCATTTGGGCTTAGCTGCTTTTTAAGTGGAACTGTTACATATTTCTTTGACAAGGAGTAGCATAAAAAATTTACTAAGACTCCAGGAGCACCGTGAACGGAAAATAGAGGCTTGTGCTAAGAAATATTTAAAGGTCAAGCCCAGAAGTAGTATACATCACTTCATCTGTATTCCACTGGCCAGAATGTTCTTAGATAGCTACATCTGAGAGCAATGGAGGATGGAAAATATAGTCTAGCTGTGTGCCCAGGAGAAAAAGGAAAGCAATCTGATGGAAAACCAGTCATTCTTTACTGCAGAAATGAGTAAACAGAGGCACAGAAGTGTCTCATATCTATAGTCTAAGTTGCCCTGAAAATTGATATATTCTCAATAACTCAGTATCCCCACCATCCTTTCTATTCTACAGCTCTTGGCATCCACAAAGCACATAAAAACCATTGTTTTACTTACTTCTCGCAATCTTATGAGCTGGACAGAGTAAGGATTATCTCCCATTCTGCAGATTAAGAAATAAATTGCAAACAACTGGATTCTTTAGATCATCCAGGTAGTGAGGAACAGAGGTCAGACCCAAATCTGAGTTTTATGTCACCTTAAGAATTCTTTCTAACAATGCTGTCAACCGCCAGGCGGGTGAGAATTCACTGGACAGATGGGGGCTTGTCTTTAGCCACGGGGACCTGATATGTTTGGCAGGGGACTGGGATAAGCAGATAAGGGCACAAGGATTGTCAGGTAAGCAGCCTCTGTTCTACAAGTAGAAGATGGTCATGTCCTGAAGAGGACGGTTCTTGGGATATGAGGCATTCTCATTCAAGGTATGTGTGTTCTTCTTCAACTCCCCCCACACTGGGCAAGCTCACAGAAAGTGTCTGGCCTCACCCTCTCCCCAGCTCTGTGACTTTCACAGGCTTTGTACCATCAGCTCTCAACTCCAGTGACAATTGTTCAGGGAAAGGAGAGAGAACTGCCACCCAAATCTTATCTACCAGTTGAATTGCCTTATAAGTTGAGCAAACTTGTCTTGAGGACTTTTTCCTAATATAATTGAGTTATCTTAGAAGTTGTCTCTCTCTCTTTTAAGCTCATCACTATTAATGGAAAAAAGGGAGGCTAGCCAGGAACAGGAAAAAACCTTTTTGGGGTCTGGAATCCACCAGTGAACAGCTCATAATGTGAATAATCTTTATCTAGTCTATATAAACATTTGCCTAACAGAGGCATTTGCTCAGCCCCTTAAGTTCTCTTCTGCCCCTGTAAACAAGAGGTAAGAAGCTGGAATCATTGAACCTGAAGAAGTTGCAATCTATAGTTTTCTTGCTCTGAATGGTGGGCATGCGGCGAGAGATAAATGAACTATTGAAGATAGTCGAGAAGGAATTCTCTTGCATGGCCAATCTTTATGTTATTGTATTTTCTGTTCACATTTATTTTCTTCTCCAAGCTTCAAATGAAAGTCATTAGAGGAAGAGATTTCATCACTGTGTGTAGGTCAGAGGCCAATTGACTTTCTGCTACATTCCTTTTTTTGGCAGTCAGCTAACAGACGCCAGTTTGGGGGCGTGTGCTAAGACATGATTTGAGACCAGGCTCTGGGAAGAAAACTGACTTCCTTTATGCTTATCAGTGATTTATTGCTACTTGAACCAGAACTAGCTTGCTTGCAAAGCTATACTTACAGCCAGGCCATTGAGTCTGACAGGGCCAAAGCTAAAATTATTGATGAAAGACTAAGGACCACATGTGAGAAGTTTATTCTTTTGCTGTGATTTCTAGATGTGCGTGCAAGTGGCTCACACAGAACATTTACACCCTGCAGCTTTCTCTAGTCAAAGACACAAGCACTTTAGGCCTGCATGTGGAGTGCAGTACAAAGAATTCCCAGTTTTCTTTCCTCCCATTAAAGAGAAATCTTACAGACATTTTCATTCTTGTAAGATACCTTCACAGGAATTCAATTATGTGGTACTAGGAGTCCACTCTGCTCATAAAGATTCTGGGAGAGCCAGGGAAACAGCATGGTCCTTGTCTCTAAATGTAGAAAAGAAAAAGCTTAAAGTTTTCAGTGATTTTCTTGAATTCATTTCGTTGGGAAGAGATGATCACAAGCTAGACCAGAGTTTTCAAGGCCTAAAGAGCTTCCCAATGCTTTTGAGCTTTGGCATAACCCCGTCCTAGTTCATTCATTCATCCACTTGCTTAGTAATCCATACTGTTTGAGAGCTGCCATTTACTATTTGCCAGCTGTGTTGCAAAATGCTTTATATGCATTGCGTTACTTAATCCTCACACAGCAACACAGAGGGTGATGATGGCACCGATGCTCAATGTAGAGAGTAGTCGCAAGAGAGGCAGATTTGAGCTGTTTGACTCCGAAATCCATACTCCAAACCAGCAGAAAGCACTGCCTATTTTGTCAAACTGAAGCAAAAACTTTCAACTTCTCTTGGGTTGGTGACATATTTTCTCAAATAACAGAATTTTTGAATTTTCTTTAAGGGATTTTAAGATTTAAAATGGCACTAAATAAGTCAGAAGTCATTTAGCTACCAATACTAGATTATTTCACTGTGTCACAGGTTCTAATAAGAGTACAGTTATCGTACTATTCACCTGGCAAATCATCACCCCTGGGGTCAGTTACTGTTTAAACAGAAGGATTTTTACTCTGACCAAGAGACCAAATTCACACATACTCCAAAAAGCACTGGACTTTCTTTGATGTTGCCTTGTCCTGCTGTATCTTGTATCTCTGGAGTAAATTATGCCTTGCACAACACGTAGCTACACAACAGATACAGCACAATGTTCCTACTGATGGTCATCATTGTTACAGGATATATTTTTATTTTATTTTATTTTTTTAAATATATTTTTAGTTATAACAAAACATTTTATTATATGAAATGTGATAGCCTGCCTAAGAATGTAGGCGTGTGCTCCTGTAGACCAAATAAAAAACACTGGTCTGAGGTTCAACTGAAGTCAACCAGGTGAGCTCTGCTCCTTGTTTTATAGTGCAAACAACTGGGTGAAATGCCCAACTACTTTCATTTTAAAATGGCCCTCATCAAAGCAATGGTCTTACCAAACAAGTAAAAAAGCCCAAGTTTAATATCTGAATTTGCTTAGTGGAGAGGCGAGACATTTCTTTGTATGCCTTACATTGTCTCTCCATGTATTTATATAGGTTTATACTCTGAGTATGTGTGGCTATGTTCATGTCATTCATACACCACACTAGCATGCATTTTAGTGTGTTCTTTACATGTGACTTCCATCTATAGAACCATTTCATCAATTCATGAAGAGAGTAAGAAGTACCTTCATATCTTTGGCATCCCCCTTTCATGATTCATCCTAGTCATGATTTAAAATTCAGTGATCTCTATGAGATTCATGATGATATTGAAGATTGAATGATGTCTTTTTAAAAAGATTTTTTTTAATTTTTTATTTGAGAGAGCAGGGGTGAGGGTGGACAGAAGAAGAAGGAGAGAGAGAAAATCTCAAGTGGACTCCCTGCTGAGTGCAGAGCCTTATTCCAGGCTCAGTCACACAACCCTGAGATCGTGAGCTGAGCCCAAATCCAGGGTCACTTAACTGACTGAACCACCCAGGCACCCCTTGAATGATGTCTTTTAAGGCAACACAGCACAGTGGGATGGTGAAGACTTAAAGACTATATGGCCCTTTAAATTATAGAACCTTGAAATTCTTGTGACCCGGATGGTTTTGTGACATTAAAATTATTTGAAAAACATACTATGCTATAATACTGTAAATATATATATTATATATAATATATTGCTACATATATTATTATATGTTACTATATATTACATACATATATAATACTCCTCAGAGATTAGGCACTGCAAGCCAAGTGGCTATTTATTTGATAAATATTTACTGAGCGCTACTATGCATCAGGAATTATGCTACGTGGCTGAGATTTGATGATGAACAATGGCATATCTGGCCACTGACCTCCCTGAGCCCAGAGTCTAATGCAGGATAGAGAGAAATAAGCAGAGATTTTCTGTTTAGGACAATACATGCTATGCTAGGGGTAAAGTAGAATATTGCAGAAGCACAGAGGAGATATATCTAACCCACTGGAAGGTGGGAAGGTTGGAGGCATTAGGATAGATTTTTGGGGAGATGTGATCTCTAGGTTTCAACCTAATAAATGAATAAGAGTTACTTAGGTTGCAAAAGATGGAAGTGTGTTCTAAGGTATCAGAACAGCACATTTGCAGCACATTTGGAGGACCAAAGATAAGGGATCCAACTAAAGGACATTTGAGAAAATAAAAGATATTTAGTAGGTGAAAATATGGCTGCGAAAAACATACATGTGAATGTTTATAGTAGCTTTATTCATAATCACTAAAACTAAAAAGTAACCAAAAGGTCTTTCAATAAGAGAATAGATAACACACTCTGGTATATCCATATACTGTATATTACATGACAATAAAAAGAAATGAACTAATAAGCCATAAGAAGACCTAGAGGAACCTTAAATTCAAGCCAAAGAAGCCACATAGCATATGTTCTAACTACGTGACATTCTGAAAAAAGTGAAAATACAGAGATAGCAGAAGATCATTGGTTTCCAGGAGCTCAAAGGAAGGGAAGGATGAATGGGATTCTTAGGTCAGTGAATCTACTCTGTATAATAATTAAATGGTGGATACATGTCTTTGTACATTTGCCAAAACCCACAGAATATACAGCACAGTGAACCCTAATGTAAACTGTAGACTTTAATTAATACCAACCTATCAAAATTGGTTCATCAGATACAAAGGTGAACCACACTAATGCAAAATGTTAATAACAGGAGAGACTCTGTACTGGGGGCAGCAGTTAGGAATATATGGGAACTCTCCGTTCATTCTGCTCAATTTTTCTGTGAACCTAAAATTGTTCTAAAAATTAAGGTCTATGAAGGAAAAAGAAATTCAGTATTGCTGAATTACTGAGCACCAGATAGGGAATATAGGCACTTTGGGGATCATGAAGGGTCCATGAGTCATTAGACTAGACTTAAAAAGCAACAGAAACCATTAGGTAGAACAGTGATGGGACCAGATATGCCATGTAAAAGGACAGCCCTGGGCACCTGGGTAGTTCAGTAGGTTAAGTGTCTGCCTTCAGCTCAGGTCATGATCCCAGGGTCCTGGGATTGAGGCTGCATCAGGCTCCCTGCTCAGTGGGGAGCCTGCTTCTCCCTCTTCCCACCCTCCCCCCACTCTCTTTCTCTCTCAAATAAATAAATAAATAAATAAATAAATAAATAAATAAATAAATTTGAAAAGAATCTTTAAAAGGATGGCTCTGACTGCAGTAGAGAGGCTGCATTTCCAAAGAGGAAGGAGGAGAGGCAGGGAAGCCAGTTGCTATTGCAGTCAGCAGTGAGAGATACAGGTGGCCTATCCTAGAATCAGGGCAGTAGGGACCGAGCGAAGAGGTGGGACTAAGAGGTGTTTAATCTGGAATAGACTTATCTGTTGGATAAGTTGGGTATAGGAAGAGAGAAAGAGGATTTTGAGCAGATTGTGATAACTGTTTTTAAAATCAATCATAACCACCACATATAAAGTGTAAAAAGCACGTTTGCCAAGGAGGCTTCTAGAGAGGGAGAAAATGTAGGCAAGTTCTTCAATAAGCCATTCGTCCTCCCTGTAACTGCCTGTAACTCAGTGGGTCTTGGTGTGCTTTAGCAGCTGTAGGAAGGCCTTTTCAGAAGCTGCGGTCATCACTGGCAATTATTCCTCTAGCTTTCCATGAAATTTGAAGTATTCTGATAGATGTCAACCAAGTATTGAACAGGTCTTACAGCATTAAAAGATAAGAAAAAGCACTTAGAGCTTCCTTGGGGCATTTATTTGGTCTAATGCTCCTAGCTATGAAAAAAATTGTGGCTCTTGGACAAAATATTAATAGTTAAATGTGACGAAGAGACATGAGAGATCTGTGCCTATTTGTCTTTAAAAGAAAATAACTCATATTTGTGCCTTAATTATAAAAATAATTCATAGGCAAAGTAAGAAAGTGGAAAATACGGAAAAACACAGAGAAGCCACTAAGACTTCATAATACCACTCTTCAGGGACACATGCTCCAATTGCCAGCTTTTCAGGGCTTTTTTTCTATGCACACATGCCTTTTAAAAAAATTTAAGGTTGTGATGTGCTTTTTGTTTTGTGTCTACCCAAACAAACTGAGTTTTTAGGGTAGATTGCAACTGCTGTGCAAAGAGACCCCAAACTATAGCGGTTCCATCAAGATGTAAGCTTTCTTCTCTCTTGTGGATAAGTGCAGAGGTGGACAGGTGTTCTTGGGGTCCCCAGGTAGCTCTGCTCCTGTGGCTGCCTAGGAACCCAGTCTATGCTGTCTTGCTCCCCAGTCCCCCCACCCCAGCCCTCCAAGGACACTGCTGTAGTCCAGGTCTGACAGCACCACATCACATTCCAGCCAAAGGGAAGGAGAAACAGAGTGGATGGAAGGCAAAGAGTCTTCCTCTTTTAAAGTAATGGCTTATTTATTTTCTGTCACTTGTCCTTTGCCAAAATTCAACCCCACAGCTACCCTTAGTTTTCAGGGAGACTGGGAGAAACCGGTCACCCATTGCCCAGCCACATATCTTGCAACACCATAGCATGGGAGAGCTTTTACTGAGTGCAAGGAGGATTAAATATTGAGGATGGTTGCAGCTTCTGTCTCAAGTCCTCTCATCACTCATCTGTGGCCTCCCAACCATACAGAGAACATACTCCTGCCCCCAAGGAGACAACCAGTTACTGAATCCAACTCAAAGTTGAAGAGTTCTGGGTGACATCAAGTCCTCTCCATCAGGGTTGAAGGTGCCTGGAGACTTTTAAGCTAATCGGCATGTTTTCTGGCACCTTCTGCGTACCTACTGTCCAATAGTGGAGTCACACGGCATAGCTGCAATAAACAATTCCTATTTTGGAAAAAGGTGGATGGGAGACGGGGTTGTTATGGTCCTTAAGAATGATGACATCTCACTGAGAAGGAACTGTGACAAGTCTGCCACAGCGAATGACCAAAATTCCTTGGTCTACGGACGCCAGTTCGCCTCTCTGGGAGAAAAATCCTTTGTCCACTGACCTCTCAGAGACTCTTCTTGTCCATTAACTTCTGTGGCCGCGGCTCCAGGGAGTGTGGGAGAGCGTGCCTTCCTTGGGGATGCACCACTTTCCCAGGGGGTGCTTTAGGGATCAGAAAATTACAAGCTTTGGCAGGCCAGGTTTGTGGCATCTTGGATCACATAGCACTTTCAATGTTCTTAGCCATTTTCTGGACTACTTGCTACCAGTCATTTCCATAAACATGTAAGGATAACCAAAGCTCTCTTCTGCATAAATCTTAAGTTTCTGAGCACTCCTTTGCTTACTCATCTCTCTGCTTGGACTATTTTCTTTCTAATTCTTAGCAACTTGGAGGCCCTTGGAAATAACAGGCTCAGATGAGTAGACACTGTGCCTAATTCTGTATTTGCCGGGGGACTGCCTCCTCTGGTCCCTTTAACAGCAGGCTCTGGAGAAAGGTCACAGACACAGTATTATTGCTTTCCGTTTGTAGTCCTGAAGCAGTTCAATTCCCCAGCTCCACGAGGTCAGTTCACACTGTGGTCCGCGGCTCCTGGGCATCCCCACCTGAGCTCTACTTCCCTGTGGCTCCGCTGGCCAGCTGACAAATTCTTGCCAAACTCCTCCTCTCTCTTCCTCACTGCCCACTGGAAAGCCGCAAGGAATTGCCAAAAGAAATCAATATTCTGATTTTTGCCTCAGTTTCCCCCAGAGGTCCAGGCCTGGTAAGAGTGCCAACTGCCTTCAAAGTTATCACAGGGACCAGTTTTGCCAAACGTTCTACTGTGATTTGCTGATTTGCTGTGTTTCCTTGCTCTCTGTTTCGTGATTGTTAAAGGATCGATTGGAAACACAATCAATTTTAACACAATTGTGAAAAGATCGCATACCTGTCAAAGTGATAGTGTTTTTACATCTTTGCTACCCCTGCAGGATACTATTTCTGATACCAGCTTATGTTTTGTTAGGATTCAGACTATGCCCACTCTTGCAAAAGACCCCAAAATGTAGGATTGCAAAACAGATCGAGAACATCTTTATTAAACAGTTTTCATACCCGTGTCTGGATGATTTGCTGAAGAGAGATATACTTAGAAATGGAAATGATAAGTGTGAACACTGTAAAAGACTAACTGCCTTCTAGAAAGATTGTAGGAGTTTGTCATTCCAGGTGCCATATGGAAATCCACCTCCCCACACCATCTCCAACACCTAATATTTTTGTATTTTAAAAATCTTCCCCAATTTAATACATTCTTGCCTTTGGAAGAGATTTTTATTGCACGAAATGAAATCATGAACTACATATATTTACCGACCACCTATAATACTTTCTCTGAAAGACGAAGCCAATAGGATAATTTTTGAAAGGCTCTTCTTCGAAGGAAATGTTCTGGGAAGGGAGAAGAGTCAGGTTGGAGAACCTTAAATTTTATCTGTTGTATTGTATGTGGTCAGGTGTGAAACTCGATTTCTGTTTTGAAAAATAAATGCAATCTCGCTGTGAGAAATTTGGGGGGGAAAGCAGAAAAATATAAAGAAAATGTGAAATCACTTCTAATTACACCACAATAGAATATCACCTTTTGATGGTTTATTGTCCAACTCTTCTTCCTCCTTATACTTACGTTCATATTCGTATATTTACAAACTTATTTTCTTGACGCATATGTCATTTTAGATCCTTTCTCACTTAAAAAATATTTATACATTTTTCCCACGATGTCAGAAATCAAAAACCTTTCAATGACTACATTATATGGCTATAAATTAACAGAAGCTAATATTTATCAAGTAATTATTAAAATAGCAACAATTGAGCCTAATCACTTGAAAAACAATATAAGGCCAACAATATTACAACCTCACGGTGGCAGACTTCATTACTGTCCCAATTCTTCATCCCTCCCTACAGAGCAGTGGTTCTCAACCGGGGACCAGGTTTGCCCCTGAGGGAACATTTGGCAGAGTCTGGAGACAGTTTTGGTTGTCACAACTATGGAGGTGCTACCAACGTCTAGGTTGTAGAGGCCGGGGACGCTGCTAAACATCCAACAGTCCATAGGACAGCCCCTGACTCTCGGGCCCAAAGGGTCAACGGTGCAAAGATTGAGAATCCCTGCTGTGGAATCCTAACCTGAACTGTGTGATATTCTTTTTACATCTTGACTTGAGGCTTGGTCACTGTGACTTGCTTTAGCCAAAAGAATGAAGTGGAAATTACAAGGCAACCAACCTTGTCTTAGGAGTTTTCATGTTTCCCTCTTGTGGCTTTTCTATCATCACATGAAGTACATGCTTGTCTATCCCATGAGGATAAGCAGGAAGGGTGAGAGACCCTCGGAGCAGGGCCACCACCAGACCCACAGACCTGCAGGGAAGAGCAGAAGCGCCCAGCTCCTCCCCCATGGGGCCAACCCCAGTCAACCTGCACTCCTGGGAGCTTTGATAATTAATGAGTGCTGTTTTAAGCCACTGAGTTTGGGGGCAGTTTTTTATTTAGCAATAGCTAAATTATTCAGTAGATGAGAGAACTAATTGCTCCAGGTCACAAAATTAGCAAGCCAGCTACATTTCAAACTCAGATCTAGTTGACGCCAGGGTCTATTCTTAACCTCAAGACTATATTGCTTTTCTAATACCATCATTTATGTAATCATTCTCCTGTTGGATAACTAAGTTGTTTTCTGTTTTGCAGTTGTAAAAAGCGACTCTGTGGTAACCACCTTTTTTTTACATGTATATCTTCTATTTTGATTTCTCCAGGCTAGAATTTCTTTGTCAAAGGATATGGACTTTTTAAGGAACTTGATGTATTTTGAGCGCATAATTTTTACTTTTATTTTATTTTTTTAATTATTTATTTATTTATGATAGTCACACACAGAGAGAGAGAGAGAGAGAGGCAGAGACACAGGCAGAGGGAGAAGCAGGCTCCATGCACCAGGAGCCCAACATGGGATTCGATTCCGGGTCTCCAGGGTCGCGCCCTGGGTCAAAGGCAGGCGCCAAACCGCTGCACCACCCAGGGATCCCTGACTGCATAATTTTTAAAGCATATTTGAACCACCCAGTAATTCTGTTAATTTAAAGAAATCTTAGTAATCAAATCACAATATATACATATATGAAATAACCATATTGGATATCTTAGGCTTACATATGTTCTATGTCAATAATATCTCAACAAAGTTAAAAAAAAATAAAATGAACCTTCCCAATCCTATTAATTAAGAATTTAAATAATATAGCTATTCATAGCCAATACTGTAATTATAGATAAAATATACAAGGTATAAAAAATTACTTTTAGGCAATATTTATAAAATTTAAGCTGTGGAAGCTTACAGTTCTATTAAAGATAATCATGCAGTCCCATAAAAGATGCAATATATCTGTGCTGCTAAACTGTATTATGTATCATTTGCTGCACCTGTAGTCAAATATAAGTTTCTTCTTATAATTGGAAAAATGCAACCCACTTCTGTGGAAATTTATTTTGAGGAGCCATTTTTAACAGTGAATCAGAACGAAAAAAGAAACAGAAAAAAAAATGGACCTGTCTAAACAAGGCACTCCCTGAAGGTAAAGTTAGCAGCAGCTGGATGGCAGCAGAGGAGTTAAAGCTGACTAGAGGCTGACATTTTTCAGCGACCCTGTGTCTAATAAAACACACGTCAAACAATGGCATGTGAATAATGTTACTTTGCCACTTGCAACCCTTGGTAAAAAATATAGATAGATGTAAATGGCTCCCTGAAGCCAGCATGTGACCCCAGTGCCTAAGGTAGGATTTATTTGTGTTTATTTTCACTTAGCATAAGTGTTCAGTCCTAGAACATCAGTGTCAAACCCTTCCTCCCGAAGGGTAGTGGTCAGCAGAAAGCAACACAAAGAAAGACTATCCGGGTCTCCCTACAAAGGGAGAGATGAGGGATGCCTGGGTGGCTCAGCAGTTGAGCATCTGCCTTCCACTCAGGTCGTGATACTGCTCCAGGGATCGAGTCCCACGTCGGGCTCCCTGCATGGAGCCTGCTTCTCCCTCTGCTTGTGTCTCTGCCTCTCTCTGTGTGTCTCTCATGAATAATAAAATAAAAATCTTTAAAAAACAAAAGCAAAGGGAGAGGTGAAGAGGCAACCAGAAGATCTGAGGTTGGGAACCTAATCAACATTCTTTCCATGAGCACCAGGCTCTACAGCTGCAGGGATGGGGGCATCTGAGCACGGTGCAGTCCCACCTGGCCCTGCACCCAGCCCACCTGTGCTTGAGGGGTCAAGGCTCTGCCTGCAGAGACTTTAAGTTCTTAGTAATTATATCTTTTAATTAATTTGTTTTACAACTGACAGTTGACGGGTCAATGGAGTCTGGGGGGGGGGGAGGGGGGGGCTTGGGGCTTGGAGTGTTAGCTTACCCAGGGTCCCACCTGCCAATGCCTCCCTTCTCCTCCCCCTTCCTCTCGGGCTCCCCATGGGGAACTGCTGTAGCCCCCACCCTGGTGACCAAGTGACTCCCCTGGTGGCTTGGGAAGGAAGGGAAGCCTCCTTTTGGCCCTGGGCTTTCACCCCTAGCGAGCACAGAGAAGAGGGAAGGGTGGGGTAACTTGCCCCATTGTCATTGTGTCCTTGGCCTCTGTGGGGGCGTCCCTGTGGCTCTCACACCCTCTTCTCACACACCTCACTAAATGTCATCATTTGGTATCATCAGTGGTGAGAATGTTGTCTTCCTCTGACTGGTCGCCGCCACCTCTCCCTGTCTCTTCCCACTGCGACATCTGCGGAGGCCCTTGATGTTGACAAATGATGTCAAGGCCTGGTTTCTCCCCGACCTCTCCTGTCTACACATAATGACATAATGGCATTGTGCTCTCGTTAACTTCTGCTGGCCGGCATTTAGCTAGGAGATGCCCAGAAAACGAGAGACAGTGTATATCTGGCCGTTGGGTTACACATAATATGAGTAGTGACCCTCGGTGTATAACTGCCTGGGTTTGAACCCAGCTTCTGCCACTTGCTGTGTGCCCTTGGCTAAGTTGCTGAACTTCCCTGGCCTCAGTTTCCCCATCTATAAGGTGAGGGTGATGATAGTAGTTACATGGCAGAAATGTTAGATTCGCTAGCACCCAACAAATCTCTCAAACATGTCCATTGTCATCCTATAAGAACATATAATTATCATTATAATGCAATCGTTTGCTATTTCACAGCTTGGCGGGGGTGGGGGGTTCCCTTATGTCCTTACCACATTTGAACGTCGTCAGTATTTCAGATGCTGAAATCTGACCTTGTCGCAATAACCTTCTGATTGTCCTCCCCATCCTCTTACTTGCCTCTCGCCCACCCCTGTATCTCTATTTAGCCTCTAAAGGGACACCAACGTGAGAAATGTGACCACCCTGGGGTGGCCGTACCATCAGGAAGCCTAGGCCATTTTGAGGAGGTATTTGAAGATGCTCTAGCCAACAGCCAGCATCAGTTGCTAGCCACGAGTGAAGATATTTCTAAATGATTTCAGCCAAGGGGCTGCTTTATGCAACTAAGATTTGCGTGGCTTGTTACGCAGCAAGAGTGACCAGAACAGTGGTGCAGATATTAAGTCATCAAACACATCAAAGACAGATTAAGCAGTGTCAAAAATAAAGGGTGGGGGAGAAGTTCAGCAGAAAAACTAGAGCCGGGGCACCTGGGTGGCTCCGTCGGTTCAGTGTCTGCCTTCAGCTCAGGTCATGATCTCGGGGAACCTGGGATCAAACCCCGTGTTGGGAGTCTGCTTCTCTCTCTCCTTCTGCCCGTCTGTCCCACTTGTGCTCTCTCTCACTATCTCTGTCTCTCAGATAAATAAGTAAAATCTTAAAAAATGACAGAAAGAAAAACTAGAACCTATGAAAAAGCATCACATAAAAATTCTGGAACTAAAAAATACAAGACTGAAATGTGTGTGTTGAATGGGGTGAGCAGTAGGTACAACAGCCATAGAGGCCAGGATCAGCAAGCTAGGGGGACAGATCAGTAGGAAACACCCAGACTGACATGTGAGGATCAAAAAGGATGCAAAGTATGGGGGGTGCAATTGGGGCCAGTAAAAAGGCCTGCTATGCCTGTAACTGGCCTCTGAGAAAGGTAGGAGAGAGACAATGTTTTAAGAAGCATATTTGGGAAGGAAAACCCAAAAGAACACTAATGAGGGGCTCATCACCTGACTTCTGCCTTTGGGTTCAGTGTGGTATCAAAACAGTCCTTGAGCAGTGACATCCAGAGCTCAGAAATGACCCAGAACTGACAAGGAGGGGAGTTTGTGACGTGTGAGAATATGGCATCTGAGGTATCCAGAGGAGAAGGCTGAGCTAACTACCTTGTGGACGACTGAGGGCTGGGTCTGATTCATCTTTGAAAAATTATCAGTGACACTTGGTACCTGCCTGGCACAGAAGAGATTCTCAGTAAAACATTTGCTGGGTAAGGAGCATCTGTTCCACAGAGAAGAGAAGGCTACTGTTGCTTATCTTTAAGCTGGCTATTGAAGAGCAGCCTGGGGCAGCTAGATACCTTCCAGATGTTATCTTTTGGGTCCTCTCATTACCTTTTGTCTTTTTAAGACTTTATTTGTTTGACAGAGAGAGAGAGAGAGAGAGAGAGCATGGTCAGGGGGAGGAGAAGAGCTAGAGGGAGAGAGAGATAATCCCAAGCAGACCCCCTGGTGGGTGCAGAGCCCCACTATGGGCTCAAGCTCATGACCTCGAGATCATGACCTGAACCAAAGCCAAGAGTTGGATGCTTAACTGAGCCCCCCCACCAAGCGCCCCTAATTACCTTTAGTCTTAACTTTTACTCTTGGCCAGAGAGAAGACTTGAGAGGAGGATACAGAGTAATAGGATCTAGGAGAGCATGTTGACCAGATTCCTTCATTCTCCTTTCCTTCTTCCTTCCTTCCTTCCTTCCTTCCTTCCTTCCTTCCTTCCTTCCTTCCTTCCTTCCTTCCTTCCCTTATTAAACATTTTTTGGACAGCTCCTAGTTCCTGGTCATTGTGCTTGGTCCCATGCCCACAAAGATGAAGAACACCCAGCCGTAGTAGTGAGGGGAACACACTGGCACATAAATAACTCCAGTTCAGGCTTTGAGCACGAGACCCAAGTGCCACAGGGACCCAGAGAAGAGGCCGACTGGTTGATGGCCATGAAAATCAAGAAAGCTTCAGAGCTTGTAGCCTCAAGGATGAGGAGCAGATATGAGACAGGGATGGGGGAAAGTCCACCCAGAGCAGCGCCCATACTCACAGAGGTGTGGAAGCGCATGCGTGCTCAATGCAGCAAGAGCTGGTACTTTGGCATGACTGGGGCATAGTGAGGAGAGGCCACAGGTTAGAGATTTCAGGAAAAAAACTTGCAAAAGGAGGTCAATGCCTGTAGCTATTTTTCACTTAATTTGTTGGTGCAGAGAAATGATGTAAGGCTTTGGGACAAGTAAAAGACATGACTCTAACTGTGTTTTAGAAAATTGTCCTGCCCAGCACTGTGGAGGAGGATTGGGAGCAGCTCCAAGGTGGAGATTGTGTAGGAAGAACAGACCAGGGCTTGGCCACATCAACCTGCAGACATGAAATTGGCTGTTGTGCTGTTGAAATTTGTTTCTTAGCCATTTTAATGACCAATTTTTGCAGTCATTCAGGCCAGTCATGCAGCTGATTCAAAGCGGTTGTTAAGTCACCCAGGAATGCAAAATGGCAATCGATCTCATGTTATAAGTAGCCAGACAAGTTTGGAAGAACAAGTCCTGAATAGGGCTGGTGTTAAAAGAACAGAAAGCTTTTATACTGGATCCTCAGGGTATAGGCAAGAGCAGAAACTTTAAGGAGGATTCCAGATTACAGAAACATGTGCCAGTTAGAAATCCAGCCCCACAGTGGTACTTACAACCAAGTAAGCACAGTAGCAAAGGTTCAGGTGAAGGTCACACACACAGCCGTGAGTGGATAGTGCCCAAAGGAGTATGCCGCAGAGAAATCTTGCAGTTTGAGTTTTGCACACAAAAGTGGCATAAAAATCTGAGACAATATGGTTTTCCATAAGCTAAGCATAGAGCTCCCTCTGCTCTCGTCTGACTTCTGTCTAGAAGCCGGTTTGTGGGAATTGTAGAACTTATTCTCTGTGCCTTTGGGAGCCCTCCAAGGGCGCTGGAGGAGCCTGAGCCAGTTATACTTGTTATTTCTTCCCTTAACATTGTTGTATTGGAATTTGATGCCTGGAACTGCTGTGACCATTTTGCTAACACCAAGAGGGTGAAGTCAATCAGGTCGTCTGTTATTTACAGCTAAAAGCACCCAAAGTTATACCTACCAAATACACATAGGTACCCACGCACACAAAATATCCCTTCCCTAACCCACCCTTGCTGTCTGAAATGCTTCTCCTTAGTGAGTCATTATTTTCACTGGGGAATTTTCTCTCTACAACATACACATATCTCTGGAAGATCCTCTTTAAATCTTCTTGTTTTTCTAAAAATTGCTTTAAACGCTGTTTAATATTTCATGGAGTCCTTACCAAATGCTAGACCCTCAAAGCTGTGAGGATTTGAGGTTAAGGGAAGGGACCAACAGATAGGGGTGGTCTTTAAAGACTTGCTTACAAAAAATGAAGGAGAATTTTCTAGGCCCCTGTCTTCTTGCACTCCCCTCATTTTCACCATTAGGCTCACCACAGGCTGATCAGCTCTACCAGGAGGAGGGAGGAAGCACAGAAGCGCCCAGTGGAGAGGCAGAGCAAGGTGGGTTTGGCCCTGAGACTCTTAATTCATTGCTACTTGCTTGCAGGAAAGAGAAAGTGATCCATTGCCACTGTGATTAAGGTATACTTTTCTTTGCCTTTCCCCTTTCTCTTCCACTTTAGAAGAAGGAAAGCTTGAAAGAGATAAATTCAATCTCTAGAATGTGAAACCAGAGTTCAACAGGAGAAAAAACATTCTGAAATGTCAAATCCAAGTGGAATTAATTTAAAGACCTCTGTCACCATTGAGAGCAGGGCATGCATGGAGCCCATGACTACTAAAATCGTGCATAGAAGTGCTTATTGGTTTGGGGATGGCACCAGAAGGTGTATAAATGAGTTGGAGGAGGAAAGCATCTTCAGAGAAGGTATTAGATGCTAATCAGGTCAGATTGTGTAATTGGTCAGAGTAACTTCAGGAACGATGACCCTATCCAACCCATATCACAACTTATTCTTTCTGACATGTTTGCACATTTGTTTTACTTGAGATCTCAAGAACACAAGACAAGTGATGTGCTATGATTATTTGAATTTTGTGAATAAAGAGGTGGAGAAAGATTAAGCTATGAGACAATTGTTGAAGAGGCAAGCGTAGATCTCTATTCTCCCAACATCAAATTTGCTCATCTTTCCACCCCGTCATACTCCCCTGCCTTAGGATTCTGTGTAACAAGGTACTACACCTGAAAAATTCATCATGCAAAAGTGGCCTCTTTGGCTTCCTTTTCCTCTTCCACTTCTCACCCAATGCTATGTAACCCCAGCAAGAAATGGGGACAAAAATTCAAGAGAAAACATTTAAGAGCCACATGACAAATACTGGGCTGTGGGTGCTCACAATTGACAGAAGACACAGGTGAATTCATTAGTCATGTGTTCAATAAACCTGTACTGAGTTCTTCTTTTCCCCCATCATCTGGTAGGCACCTTTGGGAATAGAAAAGAAGCACACAGAACACACTATCCCTACATCGAACAGCACACACTCCTCTTGGAAGACAAGACCAAGAGCAAGGAAACAATCAAAAGGTGGTAGAAGATAAGAGATAATTGGGTCTTGGATTGTGTGATTAAAACACAAAGAAAAATAGGAGATCCCAAGGAAAGGAAGCCTGGGTAGATTAATGGGAAGGTGGGGTTCACAAGGACTTGAAGATGGTGAGAATCTGGTCAGGTGAAAAATGGGGAGCGCATTTCAGACAGAAAGAACTACATCAGTCACATTGTCTGCAGCATCAGGAATGCAGAAGAAAAAAAAGAAGAAAGAAAGAAAAGGAATGCAGAAGAGAGTCTGGTAACCTTACATTCAACTCCCAGACACATGTGTGTGCACACACACACACTCACTTATTATTTATGAGCTATAAAATGGGATGACAGTCACTACCTAGAATTGTAATGAAGGTTAAAGAGATTATGTGTGAGAACAGCCCTAGTCATGCTCAATATATAGGAAGTTCTCAGTACCTTTTGGCTAAAACCTGTAGTGAAAAGAAGCATGTCTTTTTACTGCCCCATCCACTATTTTTAACCATGAGATGAATCCTGGCATTGATTTCCTTAAAGAGAACAAACAAATCTAGATATTTCTTAACCATCGATCCAGGCAAAGAAAAATGCATGAAAATGCATTATTTGACTATTGATAATCTTAGACAATTTGATGTAATACAGTACATTCTTATTTGTTGTGAAAAGACTAGATACTACAGTGCTATTTTACAGAGCCAAAGTGGGTGGGCGGAGGGGCAGGTGCCTAGGACATTTGAAATGTAAGAAGACAGAGGGAGAGAATATATTTACTGCTCTCTACGCCAAGGAGGAACTCTTTTTGTTCCCAACAAGCAGGTTCTTCTAACAAAAGAGAGATGATCAACTATGTGGGGGATTGTCATCACAATCTTGAAGGTTGTGAATCTTGAACTTGAAGAATCCTTTTACTGAGTGGGTTACGAAAGTTTGGGAAGGCCCAGGGAAGGCTTAATGCTGCCACCAGCAGCCCCTCCTCTTCCCATTCACATATAGCACTCTCCTAATCAAGTCTTTTTTTTAAAAGATTTTATTTATTTATTCATGAGAGACACAGAGAGAGAGAGGCAGAGACACAGGCTGAGGCAGAAGCAGGCTCTGTGCAGGGAGCCTGACATGGGACTCGATCTCAGGTCTCCAGGATCACACCCTGGGCTGAAGGTAGTGCTAAACCGCTGAGCCACCAGGGCCACCCCAATCAAGTCTTGAACAGGTATTTTATAATAATCACTTAAAGTGGGATAAATTGGTCTACCCTCTGTGGTGTGGGACCTACACCTAGAACCTACTAAGGATCTACCTTAGTAGAACCAAGGTGTTGAATGACTTATTCTTTCCAGGTGCACCAATGACCCCACAAATCTCTCTAAGTCCCTTATAAAAACAAGATTGTGTCATGTAGGACTTTTAAAAAATAATTTAAAGGCTGCAACATTAATATTAACAGGGTACAACAATTTCAGAAGGATTTATTGTAAGGCACAAACAGGAAATATTTTCTAACCACATTTGCTTTTTTTTCCCTCCCTTTAGCCATGGTGTTGGCTGGAAGTCTACCCCTCTTTTCAGTCCAGGAGATGCTGTAGACATTGTAACTTGCATAGGTGGACTTCTATGGGCCAATATCTGAGGCTTAAGTAAGAATTCCTAAGGACACCTGAGTGGCGCAGTCGATTAAGCATCTAACTCTTGATTTCAGCTCAGGTCATGATCTCAGGGTCCTGAGACTGAGCCCTGCATCAGGCTCCCTGCTCAACCAGGAGTCTGGAGTCTCAGCCAGGAGTCTGCTTGTCTCCTTCTCCCTCTGCCCCTCTCACTGCTCACCCTCTCTCTTAAATAAATAAATGTTTATAGAAGAAACCATACCTATTCTACTAAACCTGTTCGGAAATATAGAAAGAGATGGAATACTTCCAAACTCGTTCTATGAGGCCAGCATCACCTTAATTCCAAAACCAGACAAAGACCCTACCAAAAAGGAGAATTATAGACCAATATCCCTGATGAACACAGATGCAAAAATTCTCAATAAGATACTAGCCAATAGGATCCAACAGTACATTAAGAAGATTATTCGCCATGACCAAGTGGGATTTATCCCGGGATGCAAGGCTGGTCCAACACTCATAAAGCAATCAATGTGATAAATCATATCAACAAGAGAAAACACAAGAACCATATGATCCTCTCAATAGATGCAGAGAAAGCATTTGACAAAATACAGCATCCATTCCTGATCAAAACTCTTCAGAGTGTAGGGATAGAGGGGACATTCCTCAGCATCCTAAAAGCCATTTATGAAAAGCCCACAGCAAATATCATTCTCAATGGGGAAACACTGGGAGCCTTTCCCCTAAAATCAGGAACACAGTAGACAGGGATGTCCACTCTCACCACTGCTATTCAACACAGTACTAGAAGTCCTAGCCTCAGCAGTCAGGCAACAAAAAGACATTAAAGGCATTCAAATTGGCAAAGAAGAAGTCAATTCTCCCTCTTTGCAGATGACATGATACTGTACATAGAAAACCCAAAAGACTCCACCCCAAGATTGCTAGAACTCATATACAGCAATTCGGCAGTGTAGCAGGATACAAAATCAATGCCCAGAAATCAATGGCATTTCTATACACTAACAATGAGACTGAAGAAAGAGAAATTAAAGAGTCAATCCCATTTACAGTTGCACCCAAAAGCATAAGATACCTAGGAATAAGCCTAACCAAAGAGGTAAAGGATCTATACCCTAAAAGCTACAGAACACATCTGAAAGAAATTGAGGAAGACACAGAGAGATGGAAAAATATTCCATGCTCATGGATTGGAAGAATTAATATTGTGAAATTGTCAATGCTACCCAGGGCAATTTACACGTTTAATGCAATCCCTATCAAAATACCATGGACTTTCTTCAGAGAGTTGGGACAAATCATCTTAAGATTTGTATGGAATCAGAAAAGACCCCGAATAGCCAGGGGAATATTAAAAAAGAAAACCAGAGCCGGGGGCATCACAATGCCAGATTTCAGGTTGTACTACAAAGCTGTGGTCATCAAGACAGTGTGGTACTGGCACAAAAACAGACACATAAACTCTATGGTCAACTAATATTTGACAAAGCAGGAAAGACTATTCATTGGAAAAAAGACAGTCTCTTCCATAAATCGTGCTGGGAAAATTGGACATCCACGTGCAGAAGAATGAAACTAGACCATTCTCTTACACCATACACAAAGATAAACTCAAAATGGATGAAAGACCTAAATGTGAGACAAGATTCCATCAAAATCCTAGAGGAGAACACAGGCAACACTTTTTGAACTTGGCCACAGCAACTTCTTGCAAGATACATCTATATGAAAGCAAGGGAAACGAAAGCAAAAATGAATTATTAGGACTTAATCAGGATGAAAAGCTTCTGCACAGCAAAAGAAACAGTCAACAAAACTAAAAGACAACCTACAGAATGGGAGAGGATATTTGCAAATGACCTCTCAGATAAAGGGCCAGTATCCAAGATCTAGAAAGAACTTATTAAACTCAATACCCAAGAAACAATCCAATCATGAAATGGGCAAAAGACATGAAGAGAAATCTCACAGAGGAAGACATAGACATGGCCAACACGCACATGGGAAAATGCTCTGCATCACTTGCCATCAGGGAAATACAAATCAAAACCACAATGAGATCCCACCTCACCCCAGTGAGAATGGGGAAAATTAACAAGGCAGGAAACCACAAATGTTGGAGAGGATGTGGAGAAAGGGGAACCGTCCTGCACTGTTGGTGGGAATGTGACCTGGTGCAGCCACTCTGGAAAACTGTGGAGGTTCCTCAAAGAGTTAAAAATAGACCTGCCCTACGACCCAGCAATTGCACTGCTGGGGATTTACCCCAAAGGTACAGATGCAGTGAAATGCCGGGACACCTGCACCCCAATGTTTCTAGCAGCAATGTCCATAATAGCCAAACTGTGGAAGGAGCCTCGGTGTCCATCGAAAGATGATGGATAAAGAAGCTGTGGTCTATGTATACAATGGAATATTCCTCAGCCATTAGAAACGACAAATACCCACCATTTGCTTGGACGTGGATGGACCTGGAGGGTATTATGCTGAGTGAAGTAAGTCAATCAGAGAAGGACAAACATTATATGGTCTCATTCATTTGGGGAATATAAAAAATAGTGAAAGGGAATAAAGGGGAAAGGAGAGAAAATGAGTGGGAAATATCAGTGAGGGAGACAGAACATGAGAGACTCCTAACTCTGGGAAAGAATAAGAGGTAGAGGAAGGGGAGGTGGGAGGGGGGATGGGGTGACTGGGTGACAGGCACTGAGGGGGGCACTTGATGGGATGAGCACTGGGTGTTATGCTCTATGTTGGCAAATTGAACTCCAATAAAAAAAATTTTTTTTAAATCTTTAAAAAACTTTCCTAGGTTTTGAAACAATAAAGTTTTGGTTCTAAAGGAAAGCCTGTATCACCAACCCTTATATCACAAACAAAAGTGTTCAGCTTTGAGTTCCTTTTGATAATTGAGAAAACAACAACAACAACAAAAAAAAACCTTATTAAACAGCCATGCCACAAGGAGACCATTTTTACACAAGCGGCTTGCATGCTAAGGGAACATTTCAATTATCTTATCTCTGTCTGTCAACTTGCTCCCTCGTTGAGGGCAGAAAATAAGGTGAACAAGTTGTCAAGTCATCTTTAAAAAATTAACTCTGAGCCTCTTGAGTTTAAGGCATTCCAAAAAACATTCTCCTTTGAAACCGTCCTGCCTCATCTTGTCTTCTAAAGTGAGGGAGAGTGGCGAAAAGACAAGTGTTGGGAGGGAACGTTGGATGCTAACCCTGGCTCCTGCAAGCTTGTAGCCCCTGATTCTGAATGCAATCCAGGCTCAAGGCTGTGAACAGTGCAAGGCAACACGCGGGGATGAAGTCACTTCTTCCCATTCTAAAAAAGCCAACTCTTCCAGCTGATGCACTTTCCCCAAATCTCCAGGGTATCCTATTTCATTTTTTTTTTTTTAATTTTTTTTTTAAATTTATTTATGATAGTCACAGAGAGAGAGAGAGAGAGAGAGGCAGAGACACAGGCGGAGGGAGAAGCAGGCTCCATGCACCGGGAGCCTGATGTGGGATTCGATCCCGGGTCTCCAGGATCGCGCCCTGGGCCAAAGTCAGGCGCCAAACCGCTGCGCCACCCAGGGATCCCGGGTATCCTATTTCAAAAGCAAACAGGCCTTACATTATGGGGCCCTAGATTCATTTAGCACCAAAAGCTGCAATATCGTTTCTGTTTTGTAAAGATTAGTTTTAATGCTGTTTATCACTGAATTCAACGGCAGCGTTGAAATAGGCACATTTTGAAAAGAAGAAAAACATCTATAATCCCATTTCCTGAACATACATAGCAACATTCTTGTACATGTCTATCTCCTCTGGGATCTGTCTCATGCATTTACATTTTAAGAGAGTTGCAGATCTAGGGATTTTCTATCAGTCAGTTTTTTACTTGTTATTTTCCCAGCCTCAGCCTCTTCCTGGTGGCTTCCCTGTCCCTCCATAGAAGCCATAACCCCAAAGAGAAGGATATCGAGGTGACAAGCCCTATTGATAATTGGGATTTGGAAAGCATAGTAGTTTGAATGGTGGCCTCGAAATAATATATCCACATTCTAAATGCTAAAACCTGTGGATAGGACTTTTTTTTTTTAGGAAATGGGTCATTGCAGATATAATTAAGTCTCTTAAAGAGGAGATCTTTTTCTATTACCTATTATTATCCCAGAGGACTCTAAATCCAATGACAGATGTCCTTATAAGAAATGGAAGCAAAGAAGACCTAGAGAGAAGAGAAGGCCACAGGAAGACAGAGGCAGAGACTCATTAAGGAGCCACGGAGATTCATGGAGCTCCCAGAGGCTGGAAGAAGCAAGGAAGGATTCTTCTGTAGGGCCTCTCTGCTGGTGCCTTGATTTCAAATTTCTGATTCCAGAACTGTGAGAATAAGTTTCTGGCATTTGAAGCCATCAAGTCTGTGGTAGTTTGATACAGCCCCCAGGACACTAATATGTATATGGGCATAATAATAGTCCTGTCCCTCATAATAGCAGGGACAGGACTGCATGGCAGCTTCCCGACTCTTCCCCACAAGGGGAACCCATCTACTTGCCGGACCCCTTTTGTCCAGGGAACATGGGCACCTGGGAGTTCTTTCCATCCCAGGGCTCCCTGGTGTCTTGGCAGGGGGCACTGCCTACACCCCCTGGCAGCTGGCATCTGACTCACTTCTGGGGATAGTGACAATCCTCTTTCAGAGCCGAATCCCTGCTTGAGCCCCAGCCACTCACTAAAATCATATCCCTGAACTTGGAGTCTGACCCAAGGTGCATTCCTGTTCCATTCCCATGGGCCAGATACTCCTTACCACTCATGCATCACTGACCTGCATCTGAACTTGGATGGGATTTGCCTTTTGGATCATGGGTCATTTGTTTTGGCGATTTTGTAGAAGAGAAGGGGATAGAAGGTGCAATCTCTGTCCCCAGTGTACAGCTGATGTTCTGTGGTTATCTCTTTTCCCCCCTGCTGTTTTAATGTCCCTCTGAACTTTGGGATTTATGTAAACTCCTCTAGAGACCCTTCCCCTATTTCAGGACTTATTTCCTCATTTAGGCATTTTTGTTCAGTCTCACCATTCGTGCTTCCCCTAAAGTTGTGTGTAAGCTTGTCCTTTTTACCTATTAAGGTCTAGGTTGTTTTCCTTCTACATTTAAATATAGTACTTTTTTTTTTTAATATTCCAAGTTATTTTAGTTTCTATTTTTTTAGAGAGGAAGAGAGATAAAGGGAAGGGGGATGGACAGAAGGAGAGAGAATCTTAAGCAGACTCCCCACTCAGTGCAGAGGCCAACACAGGGCTCAATCTCACTACTGTGAGATCATGACCTGAACAAAAACCAAGAGTCAGACACTTAACCAACTGAGTCACCCAGGCAACCCCCCACCCAAGTGATTTATCTTTTTTTCTTTTTAACAAATCTTTGCCCCACTTTTAAAAAATAAAGTTGACACACAATGTCACAATGTTATATTGGTTTCAGGTGTACGAGATGGTGCTCTGACAAGTCTATACAGTTCTGCTACGCTCACCGCAGTGTAGCTCCCACCTGTCAGCATACAGCACTATTACAGTATCATTTACCATATTCCCTATGCTGTGCCTTTTATTCTAGTAAATTATTCATTCTGTAGCTGCAAGCCTATGTCTCCTACTCCTCCTCATTCATTTAGCTCATGTCCCATCCCCCTCCCCTCTGGCAACCATCAGTTTGTTCTCTGCCTTCATAGGTCTGACTCTGTTTTTTGTTGAATAATATATTACTTTAAGCCTGACCTCTGTGTCCTCAGTGCAGGCCTCCCTGCCCAGAGAAGGTTTAAGGACCCCACCTCAAAGTACCAGCACCTTTACCCTGAGGTCATGGCTGAGGCCTCATTGCTTCCTGTATTCCTGCTTCTTCAGGCTGCTCCATTCTGCATCTCAGTGTTTGGGCAGATGCTGCCCTTCCATCAGAAATAAAAGCAAACTCATAAGGATTCTGGTCACTTTAACAAAGATTTCAGGGTCATAGGTATGGTTCTGATCTCTCACTCCCTTGTCCTTCCTGCCATCACCCATGTGACTATCCGCAACCCCCAGGCCTGCAGGCAAAGTACCTTGCTAAACACCAACCCTGCACGCCTCTCCAAGCAAATCTCCATGAAGCTGGGCTGCCTCCCTCTGAGCTCTGAATCTTTGGGAAAGTAACATTTTTCTCCATATGGTTCCATGTTCCTTTTAACTCTTAATCCTTGAGCAAAACCACATTTCCCATTGGAAGGAAGAAGCAAATGCAAATTGTGTCGTGGCCCTTAGCAGAACCAAGATGCCCTGGTGCAGGGTTGGGAGCAGAGAGGGAGAGGTGTCACAGGCTGGGGAGGTGTAAGAGGGCACGTAGCAGCCTGTTCTAATCCCAACATAGTCTCATGAAAATCAGCAGTGAACAGAAACACATCATACTTAATCGAATCCAATATGATTTCATTCATATTCAATGAAACAAACCCTCACTGTGTTAGATACATTTAGCAGCATCATTGCTCGTGCTTCTGTTATGGCATTAATTTACTCTAGTTTAATTATAGTTTGATTTGCAGATATTATTTCATTCTTGAACTCTATGTTCCTTGATAACTGTACTGGGTTGAATAGTTTCGCCTAAAAATTCATGTCCACCCAGAACCTGTGAATGTGATCTTATATGGAAATAGAGTATTTGCAAATGTAATCAAGGTAAGATGAGGTCATACTGTATTAGGGTATAAATCCAATGACTGTTGTTCTTATGAAGAGAGGATGATTTGGAGACACACAGGCACACGGGGAAGAAGGCCCATATGATGATAGAAGCAGAGATTGGAGAAATACAACTACAAGTCCAGGGACAAGACTGCTGAACCTGTCAAAATCCTAGGGAAAGTTTCTTTCCTAAAATCTTCAGGGAGAGTATGGCCTTACCTTGATTTCAGATATCCAGCCTCCGGAACTTTTAGAGAACAAATTTCTATTGTTTAAAGCCACTCAATTTGTGTAATTGCTACGTGTTGCAGCCCCAGAAAATTAATGTAATATCTATCCTAGTGTCCCTTTTAGTGCGTAGCTCAGTGCCTTGCTCAATATGGCCATGCATGGCAGCTATAGAAAAAAGATAAAATACGTGCTTTACTCTGGGGGCCAAGGGTCTAGCAAATGGGATGAAAAGATAATAATGGTGGCCCTGATTTGCTGAGCCCCTCCCGTGTGCCAGTCCTTACAAACTGTCAATGCAGGGAGCTTGACTCCTGCTTTACAAGGCAGGAAGCCAAAATGCAAATGGTGACCACCTGCCCAAGGTTACCAGGCAGCAGAGCTCAGACTCCAGTCCTGGATCTAGCTGACACTCAAACTCGTAATCTATCTTTTGAAAGATGTGTACATTTTATGAGAAGTTTTCATTCTACCAACATAAGAATTTTTTTTAAGTGCAGCCCAATGCGGAGCTTGAACTTACAACCATGAGATCAAGACCTGAGCTGAGATCAAGAGTTGGATGCTATGCTTAATCAACTGAGCCACTCAGGTGCCCTCCACAAACGTAAGATTATTAAGATCAGGACTTCGAGAAAATAAAGCTTGTGCAGAATCCATAGAAAAAGGGGAAAAAATGTGTTTTGCCCAAGATGACAACATACCATGACTTTAGGTATGTTCATAAGGGAACCTCATAAGAAACTTTAAAATATCTATTACATTTTTAGGAGAAGTAACTGTTTCTGAAGCAAGCCCTGATCCCCAGGTTCTTAGTTCTGGGTGCTACTAATGAAGTAGCTACTAGCTCATTCCTTTGCCAAAAGGAAGAGATACCTCTTTGAATTTTCAGAAAAGAAGATTCTACAGGATTTCTCTATAAACATTGAAAGCCAGTAGCAATATGAATGTTACAACTGGTCCACATCTGATACACCAAAGAGACTGTCACTGCAAATAGCTGGAGTACTGGCCAAGATGTGGTAATGACAAACTCCTGAAAAGAAGATCAGTCACCAAAGGAGAGGGGAGGTGAGGGAAAATGATTAGGAAATAGAAATTTTCAATTACAAGAGTAGAAGAGTAGAGGTATCATAAAAGTGTTACTAATCAAAAGGATAGATTTCTGTTTTATAGCTAAAATCTAATACTTACTGTGTACAAATTTTTTATTGTAAAAAGTGACACAAGCCTAAATCATAATAATGTGAATCAATAACTAATTAGCATTTATAAATGCAGCTTCTGGGAAACATATTTCAATTTCATAGCAAAGAAGCTAGAGAATCGATTAACAAAGCCAAAAGTGAAGCTAGCACATGCTTGACGTGCCCTGAATGGCTCCACAGGCTACATGTGCAAATGCAAGCTGAGTCAGAGCTGTGTCCCCAAAATGTAACGTAGGACCCCATGCCACTGTCCCTAGCCAAATCAACAAGTCGACACCGAGAAACAGGACAAAATACGAGGTGTTCAGATCTCCACTGGAGTCACTGGGGAAACAGGCCATCTTCTTGGGTACTTTTCTATGATGGCCTGATGAAACGAATGAGACAAAAGGAAGCAGAAGGAAATGGAGGAAACCAACTCCACTGAACAGGAATTACTGCACATGCAGGGTTTTGAAAAGATGCAAGCGTGCGTGAATCTGGTGTATTTGTAAAAGCTGACTCACGAAGACAGAGGACTTCAGATTTTGTATGCTTTCCTTCCTTCAGATTTGGCATGTGTGGGGACGAAGATGGAAATGGGAAGTTTACACTGAGCCGACAATTCCATTTGCTAGAGCATCTAGTATGTGTTGGTTTTCTGACATGATCTTGTCACTCAGCACATTTACTTTGTTGTTGCTGAGTGTTGATAGGATCTGGTTCCATCTCAGTCAGATGCAGCAGCCTCCTTCTTCCTCAGAGGCCACCAGAGAAATGAGATGGTCCTCTGAGGCAAGGGCCAGGGATTGGGGGTGTGGAGAAAAGAAAAAAGAAAAAGATTAAAACACATAAGAAGAGTGGAAGTGGGAAAGGGGGTGAGTGAGAAGAAAAAGCAGGAGTAAAAGTAGTGTGTGAATGGGAAAGTCAGGTATTGAATCCTGCATTTTAGATCCTCCTCCTCAGATCCTGGAAAGCCTTGAGCATCACTAGAACAGTGGAAAAGCCTTTTCCATACCTCCATACCCTTGGCACATCCTCTTGTTACAGTTGACTCCTTCAAGGAATAGGCTAGTTCATACCAACATTTCATGAAGTCATAGATTCATTCCAGCAAAGCTCTAAAAATCCCTGACCTGCCAGGTTGTTAACATATGCAAAATCACATTACAGTCAGGTTGGATTTTCAAGGTTTTCTGCAGAGGGTCTCCCTTAGCATTGCAGACCATCCACCATGTTAGTTCCCAGTCTGGATGGGGCTACCATGTACTGTCTCACGAGATCGTAGGTTCTTTCCATCCCTAGACTTTGGATTTTAGCTCATCTTTGAGAGATTGCAAGTTAGTTGTCTCTAAGTTAAAAATAGTAATGGATATTCTACTCTAAATCTACTTTTGAAGCCTTTCAGCCCACCTTGTATTCAGCCCAATTTAATTTCTAGACCTTCTCGGATTCCTAATGTTGGGTTCAATGGCCCTCTCTCTGATGCCACAGCGCACTCTACATACCCTGGAGCTCCCCTACTACACTCTAGGAGGCTCCTCCCTATTAGGATGGAAACTCTTTAAGGTCATAAAGGATGCCATAGGATCCCCAGTGCCTGGTACAGTGTCTAGTACATAGTTGGTGCTCAGTAAATAACGTGGAACAAATGAATGAATGTCATTCACCCGTGGAAATGACAATCACCTTATAGGAGCCAGGGCAGCTAATAAGGTTCTTTATATAACAAGATTTTGTGTCAACAGAGAGTGGAGAAATTCTGATTGCCTATCAAAATTCATTTTTCCTCCAACCAAGGCTCAGCGATTGGAATATGCAATCATATTTTGTGCCAATCTACCTCAGATTTACGGGTAGGTTTAAAACAATAGGTGTATTTTGGGCAGTGATTGAGTCCTACGATCATAGCTTTGCTGCTTAAAATGTACAATTTCTTCTTTAACATCTGCTATTTCTCTTCTCCTTCTATTCTTCACAACCATCAAGAAACATTTATCCACGAATGTCAAGTGCCTTAAATTACGGCTTCCTGTGCCTTCCCAAGTTGCTTGTTGTCTTTTATCTCTCTCACATGAGTAACCAGCATGGGTTGGGACAGCTCCCCCACAGAAATTTCCATGAAGTCGAGCATCTAGTCCATTGCTAATGCTTCCTCACCATAGTAAGCTATAAAATGTTCAAGGGCTCCTCCAGGTCAGTTGTTCTGCAGGGCATTATGAACTCATGCACAACACTATTTTTTTTTTCTCGTGACAAAAGCATAACATAAACTTTTCTCTTTCAAGTGAAGAAGCCTCTATTTTCTATCTGGCTACCTTCTTGCATGCATATCCCTTGTAAATTATTTTTCAAATTCTGAGGTTCATTAATTTAATTGAATCTGTTCCTAATTTTTAATTAAATCTGCATTTCTCCCGCTAACCTTTGGAAAGATAAAAGCCAAAATAGCATATTGGAGAGAATGGGGTCACAGAGTAAGACAGACATGAAAGAAAAGCACAACATCACAAAGGCAGGTCTTCTTATAAATTTATTTTTGTACCAAAAAAATTAACATTCAAAGGCAATGTTTTTACTGTACAGTATAAAATATCATCTACTATATTAAAAATGGGATTTTTTTTGCTGATAAGCCACTGATAACTTTTCCGTAAAAAACCCACAAAATTTACAATTTGCAGCACTTGTAGAAAAAACACCTGTTCAATAATTATATAAATACTCTTGACAGATTCCAGTAGCCCATTATGTATACTTTTTGGCAATGTCAGCTTTCTAAAGTCAATTAGCTTCTAAATTTGAAAGGCACCTGGTGGCCAACATCCTGCTTATTATTCAAGGCAGCCATTTTACTTTTTTTGCACAGACTTGACAAGTCTGAAAAATCTATTAAGTTAAAAGAGTAAAGAAGTATAATACAGTTGATATTAGCAAACAACATTTTTTTCCCTTAGCTGCAAGTTTACCCCAGGGGATTTACAAAGTGCACCAGTTAAATATGTCTGTACATTTAAAACATTAAATATGTCAACAGCAAGACATTTTTAAATATTTTGAATCAAATACTATGGCACAAATATAATTTACAATACTTTGCACAGAAAACATTACATCTGAAATATAACTTTAGATATTATATAAAAATACATATATTTTCTCTCCTCATTAGAAAAAGTATTTATTTGCAGGTTCCGGCATGATGTAACAATTCAAAGGAACTTACCCCTTCTGATGATCATCCATTGGCATTAGGTGACACCCTCTCCACTTAAGCTGCAAAGTGGCACATAACCACAGGCTAGATCCAGAGAATTAGCCCTTCCCATAGTCAAATACAGTTTCATATAAAGGCAACCATAATTGCTCTAATCTGGTATAATTTTAGGAATTCATTACAAAATTTAAAAGCCATTATGTAAGAAAGCCTTTAGACTGTAACACAGTTTACTCCAACCTCTCCCATGGGCTGTAAATACACATGCTCGCTACAGAGTCAAAAGCATGGAAAGAGTCTTCTTGTATCATTGTGGGTCATACCCCTTAGTAGTCTCACATCTATATACATCTTTCTTGCCTTGTTTAAAAAATTTTCCATACATCCTAGGAAATACAGAATAATACTCCATAAAATGGGACTCAATCTATATCTAGAACTTTAAAAGCCCCAAAGTATGTTGCATCTTGATCTGGGTCCAGTAGTGATGGGTTGGATACCTCGATGCTTATTTCCTCACCAGATCGTAGCTTAAAAAATCCTCCAACGTTTATGGAATAAAAATGGAATTCAGAATTCCCTGACCAGTATTTGGTGCTACCTCCTTTCATCAGTGTATGAGAACTCGGGATTTTGATGCTGGTTTTAGTGACATATACCATCAGCTGAAGATACTCTGTGGCGAGGTCTCCTGAAGTTTCATGATGTCTAAAGCAAATGTTGGCGTACAGGAAATAAAAGCCATCTTGGTTAACTATTAGTTTCCCATTGCTGAAAGTCATGTTGGAGATCTTGGCCCAACCTCGGTCATGGTACCAGGAGGACAGACTCACTTTGTGGGAACCTGAGGAGTGAAAAAGTACATGTTTTAAAATGCACCCCTTCAACAAGGACATCTTCATGATTCCATAAGGTTGGAGAAAAACATAGCATAACCGTTATTGTTCCAAAGGGAGAGTACTTTTTCAGAAGTTATTTTCTAAAAGGGCAGAAATACATGAAGATGTCCCTAGAGCTCTCTACTAGGAGCCTGAGAGAGGACAAAGATAAAAACTCAGTTTTCCTTCCCTCAAGGAGCCTATGGTACACGACCGATAGGTATGGTATGTTCTCAGTTAAGAAGCAAGACATGAACCCTGAGAGCAAAGGTGTAGATAATTGCTATGGGAATTCAAAGGAAGAGAGCTTAGTTCTTTCCAGAAGAATCAAGAATGACTTTGTTGAATTGTTACTGAGCCTGAGAACTTAAAATAGGTACAGGATTCAGACAACAGAATCAGGAAGATCATTTAAGGTTGAAGACAGAGAATAAGCCAAAGGCAGTTGATACAGAAAAGCAACAGACAAGTATAGGAAGAGAACTTCCAGACTTTGCTTGATTCCAATGGTTCCAATTCCTGTCCAAGGACAGTATATTTCCTGAGCTCCATAGGAGGGCACTAAAGCGAGCCTGAGAAGCCAGTACAGGCACTGCTGCCTCCAGGACCCACTTTTGCACACTTCTTTCTTTTTCATTGGAGGTTCTACCCCAGATTATCCCAGATTGAAGCATCCAGAGCACAAATATCACCCCAAATGTAAATATCATTCCAAATGTAAGTATCAACCCATGGTCCCAAGTGATTCAGGATGAGACCGCAAGACTATTCATCACAGCCCCACAAACACGAGAAAATTAAATCCTCCAGGCTGATAATAAACAGTCACCTAACCCATTGACAGAGCAAACAAAATTCAAGATGTTTCCCATCTAAAATTATTCCATGTTTCTATGTTCTTACCCTACTCTTATATTTAGTTCTTCTCTCAATTAATGTCTTGTCTTATAGTTTATCTCCTATGATGACTCTTAACAGAGAGAAAGAGAATGACTAAGGTAAAGTCTACTCTCAGTGGAATGGATGAGGGCTCATAGATATAGCCTGGAGAGGCAAGAAAAGAATATGATACATAGAGGGGAGAAAAGACAGAAACCTTGACCACATATCACCCCCACTGTTAGCTAGTCAATTGGAAGGAGTGTCCATATTCCCTACTAAACATATCTCTATTTTTATTCATTAAACTCATCCATTCACAGATTCATTTGGTTGATTCAATAAATATCTGTGTGAGGTTTTCTATTTGGATTCACTCTGCCCGTAATTAAGAATTTTATCAAGCAGTATAGCTTCAAAGCACTTAGCAGTAATAGGGGAGAAAATAAGAAATAAACTTATAAAATGGAAAATACAATATTTCATTGCTGTATGTCACACAGCACTTAGCTGAACTTCAGCCAAGCAACTGCCAAGTGAATGCTGCAGAAATTAATGGCAATCAGGAGCACTCAGCCCAATGAGGGGACGCTGGAGCCAGAGGACATGGAAGGCTTCAATCAAATACAGATGGGCTGAGAAAAGGAAGAGAGTATTGTCAGTGAGGGGAACTGCTGGAACAAAGAATGGACCGCACACAGCATGTAGAGGAGAAAAGGAGGGAAGCTATCATTGTAAAAAAAAAAAAAAAAAAAAAGGGAGGTCTCAAGAATAGAGAAAAGTGGGAGACACAAAGAGAAATAATACTGTGATCAAGTTGAGGGACCTCACATGGCAAGCCCGGGTTTCCATGACTAACAAAGTATGCTGATGACCTTTTACCCCAACCCCTCATTCCTTCTGGGGTGTCTCCACTAGGTGCTAGGGAAGAGGCTGTCTCCAAATATTTAGCCTGAGCCACTACCTTAAGAAAGCCATGTAGTCTAGCCTCATAAAACACTTCCCAATGCATTTTATTCAAGAAGCTTTGCAAATCCATACGCTATCAGTCAATAGAAGGCAAATTCTGATTTTTTCCTTATATGTAAATAAATATAAAACAGAAGCCAATAATGAACATGCAAAATTAAAGCCATCTCCCTCTGAAGAATCCTAGTACTGGCCAAAACTGGGAGATAAATGGACTCAAAGAGTTGTTGGCTTAGCCAGAGGAGCAAATGCTATTTTCTTAAACAGAAGTATACACTACTTCATTTCACTCAGTCACAAACTCAATAGCTGTCAGAAAATAACTAGGAGTTTTGCCTTGCTTTTTGGCAATGGTTCGATGCTAGGTGCCTGAAGAGAGAGCTTTATAACTAAAACACGCTTGGTATTGCCAAACAGACTTTGGCACACAGTGTAATGTAATATTTATCATATGCCATTTAAAATGAACTGAAAAGATAAATGCAGAGTGCATTCACAGCACAAACAGCTGATATATCAGTATTAATCTGATTGCATTTGCTAATATGCAAAATAGTTTTCACTCAGAAAATTAGTGTAGCTTCAATGTAAGGCACACATACACATGTGCAGAGAGAAAATTTGTTTATAAAGCAGATATCTGGGACAGGATAGATAGTTCAGGAAAATGTGCTACACACCAAAGCATTGGTTTCTCAGTTTCTATGTCTGCAGTCAGGAAATATCTGTGACCCATGCTATGATAGTGGCTGCAGAATTTACTAAAACTTGGTTTGTTTGTTTGTTTGTTTGGTTTTTGTTGTTGTTGTTTGTTTGTTTGTTTGTTTTTAACTCCAAGAAAAACCAGCCTTAAATCATTTTTAGAACAAAATGGAACATGTATAATTATTTAATAAAACTCAAATAATAGTAACAAGTTGCATTCACAGGGTGCTTACTATATGCCAGCTTCCATATGAGCATGCTCTGGCATTGCCTTGTTAAATCTCCATGGCCACCTCATGAGATAGATATGATCTTCATCCCCATAAAAAAAATTGACAAATCATTCCAATAATTTGCAAGAGATCACACAGCCAATACTTAGTACAGTGGCGCTTCATACCCAGGCAGTCAGACCACGAGTCCCTGCTATTAAAACCACATGAATCTACTTCTTATGGGAAAATAAGAACATAAGAACTCTGAATTTATTTTCTTCTGACAAAGCCAACAGGCCACAGGGTACTAATAGGGTGCTAATATGATGGCCCATAGTGTAAAAACCATGGACATGGGAATCAGCTAGAGTGATTCTAGAGTGGAACTCAGCTTCTAATCCTACTACCACTGTGACCTTGAGCAGATAAGCTATGTGGACCTCAGTTTCCTTGTCTGCGAATCTGAATGATAATCACTTACAGGGTTGTGGTAAGGAGTAGAGGTAATGAATATAATGAAATGCCTGATACATAGTTTATGTTGAACAAATGCAATGACAATAATGTCAAGTGACACTCTACTATAATGTTCTTTTAACCTTTCTTAAAAAAGATTTTATTTATTTATTTATTTATTTATTTATTTATTTATTTATTCATGAGTGACACAGAGAGAGAAAGAGGCAGAGACACAGGTAGAGGAAGAAGCAAGCTCCATGCAAGGAGCCCGATGTGGGGCTTGAAACCCAGGAATCTGGGATCATGGCCTGAGCCGAAGGCACAGGCTCAACTGCTGAGCCACCCAGGCGTCCCTTCTTTTAACCTTTCTGATGTTCATCTATCCCAAGGTAGGGTGACCAGTGGGGATTACAGGGTGGAATAGCTGGGGCATTGGTTAGATGTAGGCACAGAGCTCTGGGTTTCCTCATTACTAAAAGATAATCAGCTCTCCAGTGCATTGAGCTAAGTTCTTATCCAGAGAAAGTAATAAGCCCTTGGAGAAGGACTTGGTCTCCTTTTCTAGAGGGCGACTGCCAAGTCTTAAACATAACTCTGTTAAGCCTCTGCCTGGAACTCTGGGGAAGTTAAATCCATGCACTTCATAGGTTGGCAGTGGGAATGTACCAACTTTAGTTTGGGTAAATACAGATGAACATAACAAGAGACTGTCCTCCCCACTTATGCAACCTCGACTGGCAGTCATTAAAAATAAGCACCCATTCTGATGATCTGAAAATGAAGAGTGATGACGCCCATTCTGACAGAGCTGAGAATAACTGTTTCCATGCTCACTTGGGCAGCACATATACTAAAATTGGAACAGTATGGAGAAGATTAGCATGGCCACTGTGCAAGGATGACATGCAAATTCGTGAAGCGTTCTCTCTCTTTTGGCCTTGTACAAAGAGAGGAGGAAAAGACCAAGGAAGGAAAGATCAAGATTGTAAGTTTTGGTGGTGAAAACATGACAATAAATTTTCATATACCAAAAAAAAGAACAACTATTTCCATGATACAGATTATCAACTGAACACCAAATGATCTTTCTTCTGCTCTAGAAGTTAAGGGCTCTCAAAATGTTAGCACCTGGCTAATAATAGTATTGAGTATTCAGATGGACTGGTAAAGGACTCTTGAAATCTTTTTTCAGGCTGGATGTAAATGGAACTCACCTGATGGGATGTCAGTGGCATTGATAGTGAGATGAGCAAAAGGTTGAGTATGAGTCTTGCCCCTCCTGGCCATTTCCAACCATGAACCTTCCATCATAGCTGGAGATGAGAAAAACCCTGTTAGCCCAAAGAGTATGGACCCTGTATGATTTCACATATTCATACAGGTCCAGGCTTACCTTTTTCTGCTCTGATGTGTTGTGATCTAACAATATGTTGTAATTCCTGAAATAAAAAGACAAAAATCTTATTTATATATTTACTCTTCCAGTCAAGCCATAAGAGTTTAGGACTGTTGGACATATGATAAATTAATCTTCTTTCCTTCAAAATAGGCCAGACATACATAGGTAGTGAAATTCATTGGTGTTCTAGGTAGCTATCTAAGAGAAGTTCAACCAGGGGCACCTGGTGGCTCGGTTGGTTGAGTGTCCAACTCTTGGTTTTTGGCTCAGGTCATGGTCTCAGGGTGATGAGAAGCCCTTCGTCAGGTTCCATGCTCAATGGGAAGTCTGCTTGAGAGTCCTTCCCTTTGCCCCTCCTCCCATTCTTGTGCTTTCTGTCTCTCTACGATAAATAAATAAATCTTTTTTTTTTTAAAGAGAGAAGTTCATCCCAAAGAATTATGTTGATATGCTTAAAAAAGTAGACCACACACATACCATCTAACAAAATACTTTGGACAATAAGAGGAAATAAGAGACAATGTAAATTATAAAACCTGGAATAATTAAACATAATTAAGAATTTGTAGCAGATATACAAATGAAGTTAACTAGGAAAATAATAATTACCACAAAATATATGACCCTCTCGAATCTTTAGGGAGGCTCTTTTTATGTTTATTTCATTAGTGAATTCCTGTTACTGCACTGAAGTTCAACCCATAGGAAAGCAAGTAATGCCTAGCTCTCAATGGTCAATTTTTTAATTAAAAAAAAAATCAGTGTATTTAAAGTACTATATGGAAGTCTAAGAACTTTTAGAGTATCAATAATTAAGTTAAAATACTGTCACAAATAGAGGTTTAGAAACTCAAACCAGAATGGGGAGCCTGGTTGGCTCAGTCAGTTAAGCATCTGCCTTCGGCTCAGGTCATGATTCCAGGATCCTGAGATTGAGTCCGGCATTGGGCTCCCTGCTCAGTGGGGAGGCTGCTTCTCCCTCTCCCTGTGCTCCTCTCTTCTACCCCCTGCTCCCACTCTCTCTCTCTCTCAAATAAATATATAAAATCTTAAAAAAAAAAAGAAATTCAAAGCTGAAAAACAAAGAACACAAGTACGTAATGAGCACAGGTAATTGCATATCTCAATTTGAGAGCTGAGAATAAAGGATCCAGTAGATAAATAACTGCAGGCCCATCTGAATCAAGACCTTAGCTATCATTAAATACTAAGATGGAGTGGGTGAAACATCAAGTTTAACTTCAGTTCAAATCCTTTATCAACTATCTACCTGTACTAAAGATACTAATAGTACCTCTATCATAAGGTGGGGCTTAAGGTTAAATGAGGTAATACACGTAGGCACTTAGCAGAGTGTCTGGCAATTCAAATACCTAGATACTAGAAACACTCTTGGAGAGATTCCTAATTTCTCTATTACTGGGATTGACTGTCCATGCTACCCATTTCCCCCACTCCCCTGGCCCTATCCTGTGTTGTTTAAAAGGTTAAGCCATACAACCTAAGTTCTTTGAGTGTCTAGAGAGAAGGGATTTGAGATAGATGATAGATAGATAGATAGATAGATAGATAGATAGATAGATGATAGATAAATAGATGATAGATGATGCTAGATGACAGATGATAGAATAAGATGATAAGAGACGATAGAGAGATGATAGATGATGGTAGATGATTGATAGATGATGATAGATGATGATGATGATGATGATGATGATGATGATGAGAGATAGAGAGGCTAACACAACTTCCACTATTAACATTTGGAATTCTAGAGATAACATTGATTTTTCTCTCTGCCTTCAGGGCTCCCAGGAGAGAAAAGAATCTATTCTACTTTTAAAGACCCTTGTAGGAGATAGTACAACTGTTTTCTGTTACCTAAAGAAGTCACAGGGTGACTGACTTTCACAAAGAAGCCTTGGACTCCTCCGGGGCTACCTCTGCTTTGGCCTTGGCCCAGGGCACCGCACCGCAGGATCTGGGAGCACTGCGTGTGGGAAATTCTGGGCAAACTGTAGCAGCCCCCTCTGCATCGTGCAGTGCACTGCTCCTTAGCAGGTCTTATTCTTCCCTCCCAGCCAAGATTTTTCTCCCCTGCTGACCTCCAATCCCCTAGGTCTCTGGATTCCCGATAGTACTCAGATTTCTGGAATTTCCTGGGTTAGCCTCTCCTGTATTTACAATAGAGATTTATATACACACATTGTATCACCATACATTGTGTGTATCTTATACACGTGCATATTTTCATAGCTTTATACACACACACACACACGGCACCTTTATTCATTATATATATGCATTTATAATAGAGATATACTTATGCATTGTATATATATTTCTACACTTACAATATAATATGTCTTTATACATAGTGCATATCTTTATACACTAATATATGCAATGTTTCTTCACCTGACTACTACCTCTTAAAAGATTGGAATAGAATCCTTGATGACACAGTAATTCAGAAATTTAAAGCTACCCTTCATTTTCCCTCTCCTAATCTGACTCATGCTCAGAAGGGAGAGGGGAGAGGGGGACAGGAAGCAAAGCTAAGCGTGGCATATGTCAACCAATGTCTGCTTTGTGCTTTTCTATGAAGAAAAACACACCTTTTACTGAGAAAAACAAGAGAAGAGTTTATGTGCTAGCTCGGTAGTTCTCAGACTTGACTTGAGCATGCATCACCATCTCCCAGAGGGTGCGCTGAAACAGAGTTTCTGACCCAGTAGATCTTGGGTAGGGCCTGAGAATTTGCATTTTCATCAGGTGAGCTAGAGCTGCTGGCCTCGGGCCCCAATTTGAGAACAGCAATCCCTTTGACATCCCAAAAGATTCCAGAGATGGGCAGATCTAAAATTTTTTTGAAGGTTGAGACCCAGGCAAACAAAGCAAGCAGACTCAAGTCACTGATTAAATGGGCAGGGAAGGTTTGTTCTTTCCTACCTGGGAATAAACTTCTCCTGCCACTTAATCAGTGACTTCTAGGTCAGAGCTATCACAGAACTTTTCATTACAAGAAAATTCAATAATCAGCACCCCGAAGCACTTTCAATGACTTCTAAAATAAAAAAATAAATAAAAAATAAAAAAAGGAAAGAAAGAAAGCCCATCTAAATATCAAAAAACAAAACAAAACAAAAAAACCCTAATGTGTCCTCACCCAGGATGGATTAAAACTCTAGCTAGAGACCCATCATATAAGGCTGCTTTCATGGTATAACCTGTTCTTAGGCACCCCCAAAATTGCAATTCCTCTCAGAAACCCTATGGGGAAGTTTCCATGTGAAAAGGGTGTACAGGATGTGTCTATAACCTGAGACTACAAAAAAAAAATGTATTCTCATGAACTGTTCTTGTATCCCTACCTCACCCCCAACTTTTGACTCCAAGCTCAGTGTTATTTATGTGTATTGATGTCAACCACAAACAGAACATTCTTCTAGGACTACATCCAGGGTACGCAGGCCCCAGCTCCAGCCAGTCTAATGTAATTAGTCTGATATCGACTTGGTATTTTTTTTTAAAGAATCTCTCCAGGTGATTCTAATATGAGGCAGACATTGACAAACATTATTACTAATTGAGCGCTCCCACGAATGGTTGTTTGGTCATGTCTCTATTTGGCCATAGATTTATTCTATTCTCACAACCTCCATCTATTTCATATATTCATACTGAAAATTAAAGTATGTGTAGCTAACGAAGAATTTTCCCTTGTATTGTCATATTGATTCTTGTTAGAATCAGCGGCTGGGTAGCTATCACTAACCTCATTTTTGAGACTGGGAAATGGAGCCTGAGAAAATAAGGACTCTCCTAGTAAAGCAGGGACTTGAACCTCTGCCTCTGAGTCCTCTTTCAGAGCTGTATACCCTTCTCCCTTTGCAAGAGGTAGTCCTCAAGTACATGCCTGAAAGCTCACAGAAGAGTCTCAACGGTCCATCATCGAGTTCAGAACATGCTACCCCAAAATACAAGGCCTTGGCATATTTAATATTTTAAGCTGAAGGAATCTGAGACATGGCAGGTGCAGGAAGGACCCTCTGACCTGGTCCGTCTCCTCTGAAGCAGGCCATAGGACCCTCTGTGAGAGGTGCTCTCCTCCTACCTGATAGAAAGGAGGGAGCATCTTTATCTCTAAGATGTAAGGACGCCGGGAATAACAGGAAGGAACAGGCCTTGTTAAGATTTCCCCAGTTTCCTGCCCTGATCTCAGATCCTTTTGTCCTATCACATTTTCCCACAAACCTAGTATAAAAGCCAGTTAGGTAACAGTTTCTTCTGGTCTTCATTTCATAGGAACTTATATTCGATAAATGTGTAAGCTCTTCTTTTATTAATCTTTATTTTTTTCAGTCTAATTTATAAAGCTCCAACTGGAGAACCTAAGTCTGAAAGGAGGCTTATCTTCACTGGGGTCTAGCTGCCGAGTACCTGCAGGTTGCCTGGAAAATCGGACAAAAAGGAGCCTTGACATCAGGATAAATGATCTCAGGACTCCCAGGGTCTTCAGAAAACAACTGGCTCAGAATTGGCTGAGCCATGTTCAGGGCTTGGCTGGTGAACCGCCCAAACTATGGCCTGCAGACCTTGGGTGTGAGGGTGGTCTGCACCCACCTCCAAACGTGACTGTCGAGTCCACCCCACACAGCAGGAGCTACTCTGTTATGCCGTTTTTCTCAAAGATCGGGTACTTTGCTATGTATATACCAAGCACAGATGTGTCTTGAATGCCCCCCTCCCTAATATTTTTAATTTTCAAGATGATAGGAAACCCTTCAAAAGGAGTACTGAAACTTCACCCCAACTGACAATTCCATTTATTTTCTAAGCTGTGCATTTACATTTATTTTCATCCACTCTAGTCCTCTACATCTGTCACGCTAATTAGAGTGTCTTAAAATTTACAGTTCTTTATTCCCAAATCTTATCCTTCAGACATTGCTTCTGGTTTCCTTGAATTCAAAACGATCTGATCATCTAATCTGGGGAAAACACTACAAAGAATATCCCAACTCCTTTCCTCTGAACAAATTATTCAGATTAAAGAGATCTTTCTTAGAATATTATGTGTGTTTATCTTATTGTAAATCCAGCTGTAAGTTAAAGAAAAAAAATTTAACTCTCTGGATAACCATCCAGTGCATATGTGGTCTACACTATCATAAAGGATAGGTGCCTCGCACCAAAGGTGATAGGCCTTTGACATGCCTCGTAGCAAACAGCCTTTGGCACGAGCCAGGGACAGTTTTTAAGGTGAGGAAGGCTGGCACAGTCTTCCCTGCAATTTCCCCTCACCTCTCCACCAAGAGCCACAGAAGACACCCCAATGTCTGCTCCACAGGAGGACCAGTAGTGATCTGCTTCCTCAGAATACAGCAGGCTTAGCGTCTGTTACGTGCAAAGGACAAGAAGAATTGCCCCCTGGATTCCATAAACTACCCATGACAACTGGGATCATTACCTGTAAGTGACTAAGAAAACTCAGATGAATGAATGAATTTATTTTATGGCCACACTGTAACACGTGGGCTTTTCAGCAAAATTATGCATTTTTATGCATAATTATGGGCCTCAATTATGATAGCTTCCTTTAACCCTTCCAAACAAAAAGGAAAAGCGAAGGACTGGGAGGCAGCCAAAGAAATTGCTGCCAAATCCAGGATGCAAGAAACCCTCGGACGTACTGCCACCTAGCGGACGCTGTCCCCATTGACAAGCCTGCGATGCCCCAGCCAGGCATTACTGGTTTGAAACTGCTGTCACCCCCTCTCCAAAGTCTAAAAACAATAGGGATGAGGACATTTCACAACATTTTTTCATCTTCTCATTGTGGTAGTTTCCTATTTGGACTGCACTAACCTTTCATCTTTGCTGTCAGAGTACATCTAAAAAGACAAGAAAACAACCAATTCTTTTTTTTTTTTTTTTTTTAATAATTTTGACTTGTATTTCATGCATAGAAAAATGTGATTTCACAATTTCTCCTCCAGGAAAGAAAGCACACAAAAGATCGATGTGATTGTGTAACTGTGGTCTCCAGGATTGCTTCTTTTTGGCTTCTCCCAACTGCAACATCCCAAGAAGCACAATACCCAGAGTGTGGTAGGGTCAGTTTGAAGAGAGCAAACTGGGGTCTTCAGTATGTTGGCACGGGCTCTTTCAAATATCGTCTAAAATATTTCCTAAAATATTCCACCAAATATTTGAAACATTTTGGTCTTTCACCAAAAGTAGGGAGGTGAGAGACATCTCAGAACTGGCTCAATCTTGATAAATCAAAGCCGCTTGGGAGAGATTGTACTCCATAAGAATAAATACAAACACCTATAAGTATTTTCAGTTCCTTTGGGTAGTTGTGAAAATTTTGCTCCAGGTAATTTAAACATTTAAGCAGGCAAATGGTAAGCCTGCTTTTGCAAATTCAGTTGGACAACTGCCCCAAACAGGACTTTGACAGCATTCCAATTCAAGAGTGAAGGTTTATTAAAATGGTCTTATTTGCTTGATCGCAGTGCTTTGTTATCTTACGAAATGATATAAGTCGATTTAAGCTCCTAACGGAGGACATGCCTAGCTATAGAAATTTCCTGAAGAGGTCAAGTTGCTGGAGGTTGGGGTTATCAGACTGAAAATCCCACCTGTGCATTGTGACGCGAATTGTGTGATCCACGTAGTGCCTGTCAGTCAGAGCATAGAAGAAGCAATTTGTACAGCCAGATGCTTCGGAAACCACTGGCACCAGCTCATAGCTGGGGTCTCAGGTGGCTGCCTCCCTCTGCAGTACCAGTAGCAGCTGCAGGGACATCTGGCTGGTTGAACAAGGATTTAACACCCCGTTTGCCAGATATAATACCGGGTTCATACACTTGTTAACATATGTAATGCATTCATTTTAACATCTTAATGATACCCTTCATGTAATTCTTCTCCAACCAAGTTACAAGAATAGTGTATTCATCAGCCGAGTTAGCACATGAATGCCACACATGGGTTGTTTCTGAAAATGAATAGCCAGTTTCCTATTCCTGCAGAGAAGTCCTGCAGACTTCCACCACGTAAACAGCTCAGAGATCCATCCCCTTCCTCTCCACCAAGTACAACTGCCTTCCTTCAAGAGTTCATCATTTCTCATTGGGATTAAGGTAATAGCCTCCTACCTCCTCTCCCAGTCTCCTGCTGTCCTCAAACAGATCCATGGCTGCTGGAGCATCCTAAAGCACACAGAGGAGCACGCTCCTTCTCTCAAAATCCTCCAGGAGCTGCCCACAGACTTCAGGAGCAAGCCCACATTTCTTGACCTGGGCTCATAAGGCCCTGCAAGAGGTCCTGGTTACTGCTTCAGGCTCTTTTGCTCTTCCTCCCCTGAGCTCTCAAACCCCACCGCCGAGGTCACTGTGGGACCCCACAGGTGCCAGCCACACAGAGCTACTTAGAGTCAGCCCTCACTGCCAGTATCCCGCCCTCTGATTCATACCAACTTTGTCTCCAAGCGCTCTCAGAAGTCTTACCGTCTTATCAGCACCTCGTCTTTTTTTGTAAAGGTTTTACTTTCCTGGTATTCTTGGTTTACAAGGCACAGAAAGAATGTCCACCCACAGGAAGAAGGCCCAGGTGTTGTGGAGCAATTAAATAGACAGAAATAATATAGGTGTCTCAGCGTGTTGCTTTCCTCCCTCCCCTAAAGCTCATACTAACCTCTTAATCCACAGGATAGGGGGGGAAACTTTATATGCACTTGGATGAAGATGGGGACCCCATAGTTCCTTATGAACTGTTAGGTAATAGTTCAAAATATCCTCAGGGAAATAAATTTAAGAGTGGGGTCCATTGAGCACTCTATCACCTACCTACAGGTTATGAAGGATAGAGCAGGGCCTGTGCTTCCCAGCCCAGGTGTCCTAAAGCAGAGTCCTCTAGGGCACCAGGCCAGGAGAGGAGCATGGCAAGGGTGAAGGGAAGCTTCTGATCATCCCCACCTGGGGCAAGGGAGAAGGACAGGGTCCAATGGTCCAGCTAGCAGCAGGGGAGGCAGGCCAGTGGCTAGAGCATCCCACCTCTCAAACATCTAATTTGTTTGCCCCCTAACTCAATCAGCCACCAGCATCCCATGACTACTTCTGGAAATTTCTCAGTTGAAGAACTTCACCAAGCTGTACATTGGTCTCTTCCTCTTCCCACCCAAGCACACTCGTGTGTGCGGGGGCGGGGGGGGGTGTCTTTCTCCCAAAAGTCTCCCAAGTCTGCTGATTGGAAAAGACACGTCTTCGCAAACAGAAAATGTAGCCTCCCCACCCAAGGGCTGAAGAAGAGCGTGCCCTTGTTTTCCTAAAACAGAGTGATGCTTTCCTGGCAGTGTGCTGGCTACGCTGGGAATAGAAAATTAGTTTTTATTGTTTAACCTTCATGGTTTAAATGAGGAACCTTCTGCCACAGTTAAGGGTCCCCTAGAGTTTTCATAAAGTAGCCTTATGACAGCAATATTTGTCTTCATAAAGAGACCAATCTCAAAACGTCTTGCACTAGAGTACCCATTTACAAAGTTTAATCTAAGAGCCTTACAGAGTAGCTGCAGCCTGGCCTCTTGGGCTAGCTGTGCTGTCCACACGGTCCCTGCTTTCTGCTGCCACTTGAAACAATAATGCCACCTTACACTGGCAGAGCTTTGACATTCACAGAGCCTCATGCCTCCAAAGAAGGCTTATACCCTCACAGACCCTCCTCAAAGTATCGGACGGCTAGGAATACCACTCCAAGAGGATCAGAGGCACCAGGCCAGCCTCTGTGGACAAATGAGGCCAGGGAGGAAGGGGCAGGGTGGCCAGCCAGGGTCCTCCAGCTTCAAGGTCCTTTTAACATGTTCATGCTCCAAAGACAGAAACTGCCCCCTCCAAGAAGCAGGGCAAGAATCACCCTTGGGAGTGACTTCCAGCCCTTTGTGAATCTTTCTGAGCACGCATAATGTGGCCAGCTCTGGCAACATCAAACAAGTGGCCATCCCATGACACCAAGAGCAGGGATGAGCAGAGCTCACTCACTCACTCATGAAACGGGTTCTTCAAACTTTCGCTTGAGCACCTACTATGTGCCTGTCGCTGAGGAGAGAAACTAAACATCATGCAGTCTCTGTCCTGCAAAGCTCACATTTGAAGGAGACAGACCCACCCCAGGCTCCTGCAATGGATGCACTGTATGACAGGGGTGAATAAAGAAGCTCTGGGCATGCATGAGAGAAGCTTCTAACCCAGAAGGGGGCAGGCAGGCATCAGTGGGGGCCTCCTTTGAGAAGTAATGCCTGAGTTGAATTTTGAAAGACAGTTGAGACCCGACTATGCAGGAAAGGCCTAGAATAACCTAAAGGACCACACACAAATGCCCGTCTTTCATTCACCCATCCATCCATTCCACAAAGTTTCCTGATGGCTTCTGGGGGGTCAGGACTCCCAGGGAGTGCTGAGGGTGCTGTGTTTCCAGGAGGGATATCATCATTGCCCTCACTCTGCTTAGGATCGCAGCAAGGAAGCAGAGGGGGGAAGAGCACAGCCAGGTCAGGGAACTTCTAACATTTTACTGTGCTAGGGTCACTGAGCACAAGCTGGGAGGGGTGATGGGACGGTGTACAAGGTAATGAACCTGGAGAGGCCGGGGTTAGAATGAGGGTTTCCAGAGCACAAAAGGGTCTGTGTTGTGCGTTCAGCAGTTCAGACTTTACTGTGGGTTACAGGGGTCCACCGAACAATTATTTAAGCAGGAAAGTAAGAGACGTGTTCAGATCTACATTTTAGAAGTCACTCAGCTGTGGAGCGGAGGAACCAGAAGCAGTGAGACCACACATGGGGTGGCCACCTGCAGTGACCTGGGCAAGAAACGATGATGGTGACACCTTCATTAAGGTGACAACAGTAGGAACTAGGTAGAGAGAAGTAGTTGAAGGCTTTGAATTCATAGGATGGGGGCAGGGTGAAGAGTTAGTGATGGAGAGTGTGAAACCATCTTCTGGCTTCTGGGTGGGGTGAGGGAGATGATGGTCTTTAACCGTGAAAGGGTTCCCTCAGATAAGACGCAGGTATAGACACTCGGAGGAAGAGGTTCTGAGTTCACCAAAACTTTCTGATGAGTGTAAGCACCCCAATATATACACATCATTATCGTATTTACCTCCACCATCACTGCTAATACTACCTAGTGTTCTTGAGAGGCAAAGACTGGAGGTCAGGGCAGCACCCTCGTGATGAGGAAGCTATGAGAGAACAGAACTCTCTCAGACCCTGAATTTCAAAAGGTTCAAACAAACATCTGTCTAATCATCTTAGCTGCACCACTGCTCTCTTCAACTTTCAAAACCCACATTTCCATACCACAGGCTTGCTCCTACTTCTCACATATAGTCACTTAAATTCACCAAAGGGCTCTCACATCTTCTTAGAACGTTTAGAAAGCCTCCTTGGTCCCAGGTGCTATCGCTGTTCCCACCCTGAAGCCTTTCTTTAAAGACAGCCCATCTCAGAGAAGATTTCTGAAATCGCAATGTCTACTCCTGAGCTACCAAATCTTTGTGACCAATCTGGGAGCCTTTGATTTCTTAAGCAAGGCCCCAAAGTGATTCTTAAGGCCAAGCAGGGTTCGGAAACACTGTTCTAGGGAGCATGATTCTTTCTATTTCCCCTAGGAAGAGCCACTTTGTGTGGAAGCAATCCAATCTATCCTTTGCCACCTTCCCTTCCAGCCAAGGACCCTGGATTTCATTCACTTCTAAAATCGTAAGTCAAGATCTCAAGCCACATAATTAGACGCTCTCTTCTAGGCATGTCTTTTCCTTACCTCTGTTTCTTTAAGAAAATCAATCCAAAAATATATTTTCATCCATCCTGGGATACTTCTAGCACACTGATCAGACCATCTTTGATGATGCCACTCACTGTTATTTCCCTCTTACAAACCCTCCTACCTTTTGCTCTAGGTGTCCCTGAGATCGAGCACATCATAGCCAATGGCCGATTGTTAGGCAAAAGGCAGTGGATGGCCTTGGTTTTGTAGGAAAATTCTGTGGGTCCTACTTCAGCTTTCCCATAAAGACCGCTTTCATAAATGCTACATATGATTGGGGTTGATTGAATTGCAGTTCCCAAAACTGTTATGGCGCAGATGAAATCCCATTGGAAAACCACTACATGACTAACATCTTGATTTGGGAACGCTAGTGCCCCCAAACCCTAAGTTTCCTTGTGGGTTTACAAGAAACTTTCTTGGAACACATGCTCATATACAAAGGCAAAGTGATAATGAATGGGGGTTATTTTTTCCCCTTTTGTTATGTGCATATTTAACTAAAAAGCTAGTGAGAAATAATGGCTATGTAATAACCCTAATGATTACAATTTCATAAGCAGTTAATATCTACTCAAATTTTAGTTGATTTCTTATGTACTTTAGTTTTTTTTTTTTTTTTTTTTTTATGATAGTCACACAGAGAGAGAGAGAGAGGCAGAGACATAGGCAGAGGGAGAAGCAGGCCCCATGCACCGGGAACCTGACGTGGGATTCGATCCCGGGTCTCCAGGATCGTGCCCTGGGCCAAAGGCAGGCGCCAAACCGCTGCGCCACCCAGGGATCCCTGTACTTTAGTTTTTAAAATGGGAGTAGTCTTCTTGTAATAACTGACATCAGAATTCTAAAGGATCAGCTGTCTATATGGAGAACACAACCACTTAATCTGATAAATTTTTTGGTTTTAAATTAATGTTCTTGAATCCAAAAAACCTACTAAAAACTGTGCAGGTGACAATCAAAGTTCATTCAAAGATCACAGATGTGGAGATGTATATGCCTAAACAAACCTCTGAAAGCTCTTTAGTAAGATGCATTCTGTTAAATCCACTTTTAAATTTCTTTCTCTCCTGGAATCCAAATAATCTTAAAATCCTTTAACTTTTAGAAACTAAAATCTTAGCCATTCAAATTTTTCATAGACATGTATTCATGGAGTAAACTCTGCTCATATGGTGAGCCTACTTTCCTGCCTAAATAGGGTTTAGTGAGTATTAGAGACTGGTCACTGTCCCTAGAATGCAGCCCGTCCTCTTCCTGGTGAGTTATGGGCAATTCCCTTCCTCAAGCCTTGGTGCAAATGGCTCCTCAGCTAGAAATAATATAGTGCAGCCTCCCTTGCAGCCAGGTGTGGTCTTACGTGTAAGTTCCAGCCAACAGGATACTACTAGAAGCAATGGTATCAACGTGAGAGACTCCTAACTCTGGGAAATGAACAAGGGGTAGTGGAAGGGGAGGTGGGCGGGGGGATGGGGTGACTGGGTGACGGGCACTGAGGGGGACACTTGACAGGATGAGCCCTGGGTGTTATACTATATATTGGCAAATCGAACTCCAATAAAAAATAAAAATAAAAATAGAAAAAAGAATAGATGCAATGGTATCTCCGCTCCCAGCTACCACTCTTGGCCTTTTCTCTCCCTTCCCTCTGTCTGGAAATGGTAACAAATGGAAAAGCCAACTTGAATCAAAAGAAGGTCTGGAAGGTTCCAGTTGAGGATGGAGGAGTCTCCCTGCTAACCCTGGACTGCTCAACCCTAGATTATTGCATGAGAGGAAAAAAATAAAATAAAAAAATAAAAAAAAACCTCTGTCTTACTTAGTTCATGAATGATGGTTCTCTTTGTTACAGCAGCATAGACTGGCAAATAATAGTGAATATTTCCTTACGGATCAAAATATTGAAAATCTTTGGGTATAGCATTCTTAATGTAAGGAGATAGTTTTTATTTATGCTCTGAATCCTGTAGGAGAGGAGACCAAATATGTACTGATCTCAAAGAATGAAATAAGAATTCCAGGTACGAATTAATTGTTCAATAATGATGGCTCTGGTTTTACTCCTTATTTTCCAGTAAGCCTTTGGAGGCTCAGAGGCTTCCTGACTCCAGGAAATGGTTAGTCACGAATATGCCAGCAGAAGATAGTGATTGGTAGTCATTATCATCTTTGGCTTTTCATATCTGCAGTGAAATTGCAGAGACTCAAGGAAAACATGCCTAAAGGGAGAAGTCTGGATGGAGATAACTTTCAACAAAGATTATCTGTACTTCGGTATCTGTACCGAGGCCTTACTCCCTCCGGCTATAATATTAATAATGATCAAATATAACGTTGGTTAAGACATCAGATAAATGAGAACCAGGCTACTAACACTCTGGTTTTAGGAGTCGGTCGAGGACCCATGTTTAGTTAAAAATATTAGTTCACAGAGTTCCATAAGTCATCAATCATTTATTTGTTCTTTTCTTTCATTCTTAAGACTTCATTATGTGTGACACATTCAAGTGTGAGCAAAACCTCATCCTGACGGGAGTTTCCAGATTCATTCTGAGACTGCTAAACACTTCTGATCGGACAACTCTTTCAGGGGAGAAAGTTTTATTGCTCCCAAACATACATATATATTAACTTAAGTATTAAATAAAACATTCCCTTATGTTAAGAACATTATAGAATAGTCACAAAAAGCATTTTAAAAGCCAATATTAAAAAAATCCATGTACATGTAAATCTCCATGCTGCCTTCCCACATCCTGGGGTGGGGGGTGTCTTCTTGAATTCATTGAACATCCCCATTAATCTCTCTCTTCCATATCACTCTTTTAAATATTTTTCACAGTAGGTTTCAGTGAAGTTTTTCACAAACGGATACTCAATGTGGAATCAACAACTGAGCATACTAAAATCATGCCGAGTCACAGCCTTGAGTGCTCAGAACGTATATTTAGTGCATAAATACATGGTTTTCTACTGAGACTGGCCGAGAGATCTAAGGGCCAAGTTCCCCTGCCCAGGCCTGAGCTCACCACTCCACTCCTCGGGCTAGCAGAGGCCAGAGAGGCTGCCAAAGCTGGAAACAAGAATTTCTTTATAAATTGGACACCATATTTGTACTAGTGTTTTCTTTATTGTCATAGACTGTTATGATAGACTTTGTAAATTGTGGTTGGTAGGGCTGGATCACTAAGAGGCTTTCAGAGTTCTGTGCTAAAGGGGAAAAAAAGCCAAGAAAGCCCAGCCACAAACAAAAAAGGGGGAAAAACAGCATTACTTGTCTGACCAAAGACGGGCTGGGTAAACACCACTTTTTGCACACATATAATGTAATATTGTGCTTATGTCTAGCATTTGTTACCACTGGATGGGTTTGATCTTTCAATAATGATTGAAACCTCACATGTAATTTTCTTTTACGGGTTCACTCAATATCTATATTAGAATTAAGACTAAGATAAAAACCTACTTACAAATGCCTGATACACCCATTCTATTTTCAGCACTGGCAAGAGAAATGAGAAATCTGATTATTTTGGCAAGACGTAGAGAATGTCATATTAACCAATAATTCTCATCAAAGGATAACACAGCTGGCAAATCACTATTTGGCGACAGTAAGAGAAGAATAAGTCCTTGGGTACAGGAGAAGTTATGGCAAGGTGCCTAGCATGGTACGTGCGCTTAATAAACATGGCTTGATTCTAATGATAAGGTATGGATAACGCTCGTCTCCTTCTTAAAGATCTTCTTGTCTGGTTCTTGTCTGGGGGAAGAAATGGCATCTTCTACGTCTGAACACACATTGGTATGTATTATGACAGCTCCTTACTCTTTACAAAGGATTGCCTGTGTGTGATGTTATTAACCATGAATAATGGGTTAAATCTTGTGGCCCCGTAACAAAAAATGTGCTATTAACAAAATAAAGTTCTCCTCATTCCGTGAGTCATCCTAATCTGTAAATATAATTAAAACTGTGTGCCTTAATAAGAAGAGTTGATGGTTTCTTGTCTGCCCACAAATCATCCTCCTTCGGCTTGCCAGGTACCGAATCTCTTACTTATTTGGAACGAGGCACCAAGTCTGCAACATGCCCCTAAAAGAATGAAAATTCTGCCATTGTTGCTGATTTTAAGTACACACTGGTTTGTCATACTATCTAGACAGCCACTGAGAAAACTCAGAGGAAATGGAACAATGAACAGGCAGGTAGGGGCAGAAAAGTCCACTGAGGCAACAGAAGGTGTGGGACTGGCAGGGAGCAGTGACTGGCCACCAATACTCTCTTCAGCTGGGATTCGTTTCCACTTAGGACATGAGGTAAGGCTATCACTTCTTAAAAATAGTAAACAAATCCTCCCAGTACCATTTTTGAATAATTCAAACTATGCCCGCTTATTTAAAATAATGTTATATTATACTAAAGACATACACACACACACTCACACACATCCAATAAGGTCTGCTCTAAGGTGTCTGGTCTCCCACGGATCAGGACTTTGCATAGTTAAGTCTTTACCTTGCAAATGCCTTTGTACAGAGTTTTGTAGTTTTTTCTCCATAAGCTTTGTCCGTGCTTTGTTAAGTTTATTTTTAGGACTGTTTAAAACATATGAATGGAATCTTTCATTTGCGTTTTCTAATTCTTGTTTGAAATTCTAATTTCAAAGAATTTCTAATTCTTGTTTGACAGCTAGTGATTATTACTTATTAATTTTTACCAACTGGTTTATTTTGCTTACACCCTTCTAACTCTTTTGAATTTTCCCAATTATACACTCATAACACATGCAAATTTGCCCTCTCCATATCTGTGTATGTATATATACGTATGTTTTCATATTTTATCCTCTCGTATAATTACATTAGCTAGTATATTCTGAACAATGTTAAATAATGTGGGCACACCAGGCATCTTCGTTGTATCCCTGGCTTTAAGAGAATGTTTCTATTTTTCATCATTAGCTAACTTTCAGATTGAGGTATTTTAGAAAAACATCAAGAATCCATCTGGTTCTGTTTTCTAACGGATTTTTTTTTCTAGGATCTAATGGATTTTAAACAACAGAAATAAATACGAATTTTTTGTCCATCACTTCTTAGTATCTATGAGATGCTAATGTTTTTCTCTCTTGACCTATTAAGATGAACCACTTTTGCATTCTCCTAAATAAATGCTAATGGTATCTGTTCTTCTTAGTATTTTTTATTTTCAAAATTATCTTGGTTGATCATATTCTTCCAGAAAAAAAGCCCGAAGAGTAATTTTTAAGAACAGGCTACACCTGTGAAATTAAAAGCTTATCTCTTCATTGTAAGGAGGCACAATATGGGTCAATTCACACAGAAAGTTAGGAGACAATCATTTACCTAACCAGAATTACCTTAATTACGGGTTCCGTTTCCAACTAATAGATTATCTCTAGTACATGTAAATCATTGTTTATAGACAGATTACTCAACATTAGGGAGAGGCAATAAAAAAGCAGACCAACAAAAATGAAACATAAAACCAAACAATAAAAAAGAATACACTAGCATAATTGCTATTTTCATTGCTCAAAAATTATGATATAAGATAAAAAGATCAAATTTAAGCCTACATACTTTAAAATATGTATCCACTGCATAAAGCTAAGGACCTGTACACCAAGTAATAACAAAATGTAATATTTATAACCAGTATGCTCTTACACATATTAGAGCAATATGTACTTCATTGATTCTATGATGCATTTTTCTTACATTTTAGTAACTCTGAAATTAAGATGCAAAGAGATTCTATGATGATCACATTTAATATTCGTGTCAACATTTCTTTCTTTGTGATGCATGAAATAATGATGTAAGTTGAAAACTGGTGGTATCGTAGATTTGACAAAATACAGCAAAAATCAACTTTATGGGTTATACAAAACAGCTTCATCTCCCTACCTCCACCGCTCCGACACATACTGTCTTTTTTAAAAAATACTATTACTATATGTAGATTTTTTTAAAAAAATAGACTAAATTAAAAATTCAATTTAGATTTAAGGAGTTTGGCAACTTTAGGATTTACTCTAAGATGATCAGAGATAGCCCAAGGAGTTGCAAATTAGAGGTTGGGACAAATGGGTACATGCAAGAGCCCACACAGATGTGCAAGCTAGTATGCAATGTGTGCAAGCAGTCATGCACCAGAGCCGCTGGATTTGACCCAGTTTTCGGTGGAATCAGTAAGTAAAATAATCCCACAACTGCAGAATTCTCAAGTGATTTTATTCAGGAAAGTAGAACACGCAGTTATTAAATGCAGGGTTTCTCACTTAGAGCTGTTGGTGTAAGAGAAGTCACTGGTCTCCCCTGACCCCATCTCCTTCCTTTTCACCCAGATCTGGAAAATGAGAAAAATTGACACAGAGCTTCCACCTTGCCCACCACATCACTTTCATGCTCTGCTTGCTTACCTCCTCACCACAGATGTCAACAATGAATCAGTTACAATTATTTAAAAAAAAAGATTTTATTTATTTATGAGAAAGAATGAGCACATGAACGGAGGGAGGAACAGAGGGAGAGGGAGAAGCAGGCTCCCAGCTGAGCAGGGAGCCAGACATGGGACGGGGCTCGATCCCAGGACCCTGGGATCATGACCTGAGCTGAAGGCAGATGCTTAACGGACTGAGCTGTCCAAGTGCCCCAGTCACAGTTATTCTCAACCAAGTCCTGGATCAACAGTTGTGGAATAGGAGATCCCACCATTACAAAACCAAATGTAAAGGAAATAGAAATAGCAGTGAGTCCTAGAAACTGAGGGAATGGTTTTTAGGGCAGGGGATTCATACTAGCAAACTGACCCACTGACTACCACAAACTATCTTTGTCCTCCTTCAAGGTATGAATTTAAGTGTCTCTTCTTAAACAAAAAAAGAAAAGAAAAGAAAGCGAAGAATATGTGCATGAACGTCTCTGGTCATCCGAATAAGCCCACTACTAACTTCAAAAGAATTTTGCCAATCTCTTAAAAAAAATTCTCTAGCTCTTTTTACAAATTATTAAAATGAAAAAGAACAAAGTCAACAGCACTTAGCCAGTATTAATTTTCAGTATTAGCAGGGTCAATGCGGGCCCTTGACTTAATATCCTCATGTGGGCTCACCTTTTGTACAGCGGCTCGGAAGGCCTGCTTAATGCTCTTACACGAATCAGGTATTAATTTTGTGTCTTGATTCTCCAGAGTTGTGTCTTGCAAATCTGCGTTTTCATGGAGTTTGAAAATTCTATTAATGCAGTGAGTGTCATCTTCTGATATTCTATTAGGATCCATCTGAGGGGGGAAAAAAAAGGGCGTAGAGTCATTATCATTGATCATTCTGCTATTTAATAAAGTGTGACTGACATAAGGGAAAAAAATTCATTCTTTCACGAGTCTTTATATCTCCAACAATTAGTAGTTAGCACAATTACCCTCAAGTTGGTGAAACATTGACTTCTAATTCATTTTTATGAGTAGCTATGATTCACAACACAAGCATACACGTGTGAATCGTGGGGGAAATTATCAAAGTCGCCTGCCAAGGTGTAAGTCCTCATAGAGGGGAGGAACGCCAAGGAAAAATCTCTTGTGATCGGTGCAGGGAGAGAAAACTTTTTGTCTTTCAGTCATACCCAGCGTGCTAGATGGGATGATGGAGCTCACTTGGATATTCAAAGCATGAAACCTACAAAAACCAGGTGAAATTAACACCATCTTTAACTACCATGTTTGGCTTTTTTCCTTAATCAACGTATATTTTAACCAGCCAAAGAAAGGAGAGAGAAATCCATTTCCTAGGGCCCCCCACCAAAAAAACCCTAAAGCCAGAAGCATAATTTTCCTTTTTGTTGAAATCCTTATCAGTGTTTCTTAACCTGGAGTGGTACGTCTGCCAGGGGGTGATAGTGTCACATGGGGTGAAGAGGGCTGCATGTGGTGAGCAGGCTGTATGGATACATGAAGGGGAGATGCTAAAATTCCTATAATGGAAGGGATTGTCTCACCCAAAATATCCCCACTGAGTTGTCAACTGATTGTCTGCATAAACATTTCTTTAAGTATTACTCTTTTCTTGAAATCATCTGTCCCTTCCTCCTGGGGCTGTGACAAGCCCTTGTAGGAGTCTCGACTGCCAAGTAAAGGGTAACGATAATTAGCTATCAATTGTTTTAATAACAATTGTCTAATTTATTGTCCTCTTCTTCCAAAAATTCAAGGTACCTCGTGTGCATTTGCTCATTAGTAGGTACAGACTGGATGAAGAAAGGAACAATTATACAAGGTTTAAGCTCAGTGAATTAACAGCAGGTCTCTCTGTGCCTGGTTTATCTTTTTAAAAGTAATTAGAAAGATGTGCAGGTCTATTAACCAACCGTCAGAAATAAACTCTATTACCCATATCTGAGATTCTCAAAATATTTGAATGATAACCTTTCAACACATGTGCACCCACTAATACAAATTTTATTATTTCAGGCTTGCATATGGCAGAGGTATCGTTCAAGAAGCAAAGTTATTTGTGATCCATACTTATTTTTCATATTTTCTTTAAAATAATCAGTACAAAGTCAGAATATGTGAGTGTTTATATAAGGAAAGCTTTTCAATCACAATTTTTTTTTTTTTTTTTTTGGAAAAAGCTCAGTTATGCCAATAGGTTTCCCACAAAATCAGAGAAGCCTGGGCAGCTGATATGAAGGGTCACTGGGTTCAGACCTCAAGAAAGATGATCATGCCAAGGCCTCAGTTGGCTCACCACCAGAAAACTGCTGATCTACAGGAACAGTGCGGTGTTAGCAGGGGAAATGCCTGGGGACCCTAAAATTGGTTGAGCTCCAGGCTTGCTGACAGACCAAGCGCCATCCACAGAGCAGCAGCCCGCCAGGCTGTCACTACTGAAAGGACAGTCCAAGCACCTGTGGCTTCACAGGCTCCCTGGGAGCTCCTTAGGGGAGGTGGACTCTCAGGTCCCTGGTGCACCGCCTGGGAATCTGCATCCTAACTAGATCCCAGGTCCTCCCCACGTACATTAAAGTTTAAGAAGAAATGCTTTCCAATATCAGTTGTGCAGATGTAGACTTTCTGCTATTCAAACGTCTCGACATTTCCTAGGACACCAATTTTAAATTTTTTTTTCACAAGTAATGGCAGTTAGTACAAACATCTCGTGACAATAATAATGGCTAAAGAGCCAAGGCAAAGAAATGTAACGCAAGGACCTTGTCCCCTCTCTCTCTCTTAAAAAGTCTCCATGCCCAGATGCCACCCCCAGCCAACTGAATCCACATCCCTAAGGATGGGGGCCAACTGACTCTCTCCCTAAAGACTTCAAATGTGCGCTTGAGATCCAGTGTTTAGGAAGGTAATTCTAGAACTAAGACATATATAAAAATCATCAATCGTTTCCCCAAAAGAAATCATGAAAGCGTGGCAAAATTAATTTCAATATAGTCATTTATTTTGTTCACTTAGAGGCCATACGTTAGAAATGTCTAGTGAAGCTGCAATCAAACGTCTTTCTTGTTCCAGTGCCTTGTGGCATTCCCTTCCCAAAAATGGAGACCAGGAGACAAGAGAGGAGTTGAGGAGTGGGGGTGGGCAGACCAGTGGGGGGCCCCTAGTGGGGGCCTCTGCTCTGGGAGTCTCCATGGAGGGAAGACCCCAGGTCAAGTCCAGCGGCTGAACCAAGGACTCTCCTATCCCACACCCCCTCTCCAGATGCCAGAGTCCCGATAGAGAATTTGCACGACTGAAAAAATGCTACTTTTTCATCCTAGTTTAGCTCCTCAGTAGATAATTTCCATATTGCAAATTTCTAGTGTTGTGAATCATTTGAAAAGCTTCTTCAGTGAGTTGAACATGCCAGGCACCGGGCTAGATGCTGCCAATGAGGTAAGTGAGCAAAACAGGCAGCCCTTGCCTTCTTGAACTTACTCCACTCAACAGAGGAACGCAGAAGCTCATCAGAAAAATCACAGTAAACCGAGTTACAAGAATTCATCGTCGCTAGAAGTGTCTACACATATTCTATAAACCTTGAACATCTGATTTAAAAGACTTTAAAAATGCGTTTATCAGATGATGTAGTTCCTATGAAAGTCTTTGCAAAAAAGCTTCTTTGAAATGTAATCATTTGCAGGGTTAAATGAGGCAGGATGCTTGACATTTGTGCTACTTCTTTATCTGTTTTTTCAAACAGGCAGCCCTGCACACCTCTACATCACAGCTGCAGTAGGGACGGCTCTCCTGTTTGGGTAGCAAACAGCCAGGGAGGTTGGTGTGTATACTGGGGGTTTGGGGGAAGAAGTTAAAAGGGCAACAGAGATGGAGTTTTCTGAAAAAGTTTATCTTGTAGCTAAACTCCAAACTTTGAATATGGTTATATGGATGTTTAAAAAAAAAAAAAAGAAAGAAAGAAAGAAAACACACACACACATAAATTTTACAAGCAACTTTTTGGAAGGTTTTTTTTCTTCTTCTTTGCAAACCAAAGTATGAATACTATGTGGTAAATATATAGCACAAACCACATGCTATTTTTTCTTTGGCAAGGTTGGTGGAGGAAAAGTCAATCTACTTTAGATCTAGTACTTTTTTTTTTTTCTTTTCAATCTGGGTACATGCAATCTGCAAACATTTGGGAGGCTGATTCATTTTTAACTATTCAAACATGAGAAGGGGAAACAATTTTTTTAAAGTTACTGTAATTTTTACACTCTTCTAAGCATTCTTCTAACTGCATTAAAAACTAAATTAACTGGTTTTGTTTTTTTCTTGAAGAATTACATAGCTACCTCCCTTTTAAACAAAACCAATAAAACTGGCTCCTTTTTCTCATTTGCTTACTATAAACTGTAAACACGTCACTTGATACTAAATGATTTCATTCTGATTCAGATGCATTCAGAAACCCCAAGTAGTTCACACTCACAACTTTAGTGGAAAAAAAAAAATCTCTTACTTGGTACCAAGTTCTAATCTAAAGAAGCTGATATGACTAAAAATGTTGCATTAGTGATGGGTCAAATCAAGTCTATTCTCTTAGCTAGTAGAACTTTGAAAGAAGGCCTTTGGCATACATAAAAGTGGGAAGAATTGCAGAATGAACTCCCACAAACCCATCACCAAGCTTCAACAATTATCAAGCCATGACCAATCTCATTTCATCTATAAGATGAACCTATTGTTTTGAAATAAATTCCGGACATCATAGCATTCACTTGTAACCACTTCGGTAAGCATCTCTAAATGATTAGGACTCCTTTAGGTAACAAAGGTCGATACATAAAGACTCCTAACTCTGGGAAACGAACTAGGGGTGGTGGAAGGGGAGAAGGGTGGGGGGGGTGGGGGTGAATGCGTGAAGGGCACTGAGGGGGGCACGTGACGGGATGAGCACTGGGTGTTATTCTGTATGTTGGTAAATTGAAGACCAATAAAAAATAAATTTATTATATATAAAAAAAGGTAGATACTATCCTCAGTAAAATGCAAGCAAAGATAGTGGTGTCTTCCTATGAACACGTTACTCCTTATATTACTTCTTTCCTAAAGAAGATGCCCCTTTAAAAATGCAGTACAAAATGGGGTTCAGGAGTAATGGTTAATACATTCTGCGTAAGTCTTAGAGAAACCTGTCCTTCATGGCATTTAGGAAAACTGTACCTATAAAATCTGATGCTATTAAATCTCCAAATGAAAATTTTCTAGCTAGGCTGACTAGTTTGCACATTTACTTTGGAAGAAACTGCTAAGAGCTTCACTATTACCCATGTAACATCAAGACTACTAAATTGTGATAAGGGATCATCCAACCCCCAAGCCTACCAGACCATTAATATTTCTGTGAAGCAGCAGAACAACTGTTCTAAGAGCCCAGCATGCCACTTTCTACGTGGCCACACCCATCTCCATGGCCCCCACCAGCCTGAGCTAGGCATTATCCCTTGAGCTCATTCATTGCCCACTGCTCTTTCATTGCTGAACATTCACTTCGCTACTACTGCTACAAAAATGCCACATGCCAAAGGTGTTAGAAAAGATAAATAGTAGAGAACTACTGCATCTTCTGTCCTTTTTCTGAATGCTGCTCTCTTGTTTGGCCAAGAATTTTAAGTCTTTTGTTATAGGTCCCTCCATTACGTGGCACCATATGATGCACATAGCAGGTGGACATTATATGTTGAATTAATGATTTACACGGCACCATGTGATGCACATAGCAGGTGGACATTATATGTTGAATTAATGATTTACATGGCACCATGTGATGCACACAGTAGGTGGAAATTATATGTTGAACTAGTGATTCTTAATTCACATTCCATAGCGCTTAATAGTCTCATCTGCAGTGTAGACACTCAATATATACAGACTTTACATGGGGGGGGGGGGAACTGGATGGGGAAATGGGTGAACCACTCATTCTTGACTGCAGCATACTCTGATGAAAGAAAAACATTTCATCACTTTCATACTGATGTGAGTAATCCTTGTTGCAAAAGCTGCTTTTTTAAGAAAAAGTTATCTCAACAGGTAAAGATCATTTTTATTAATATGCAAATACGAGCGTCCTAAAGTATCACTCATAATATTTATACCTTTTTTTTTTTTAGTAGATAATCAAACTTGCTCTATGAAACACAAAACAGTAGACAACGAATATTTAACAAAAAGCCTGCGATTGCAAGCAACGAAGTTTAAGACTCTGGCACACGTCAAAAACCCATACAGCGCGAGCAATGCCATGTTTTGATGCATCCAACTCGGTTTAGTAATCACCTTTGAATCTGAAAACCCATAAAGTCCAAACCCAACTCTCTTTTCCCATAAAAAAAAAAAAAAAGTGCACAGTCAGCCCTCCACTTCCTCTGAGAAAGAGTTCACAGCACCAGACAAGAACATTTGAATGAATCCAACCAACTGCACTGCAATTTCCAAGAAAACACAAGAGCATAAACCACCAGAAAGCATAATATTACAGATTTACCCCTTCCTTTCTACTATCTTTCTCTGCAGTTCCCAGCCCTCCTCCTCGTCTTTTAGAAGTTCGGCTCTTTGCTGGGCTGTAGCGAGGCTGCGCCGGGGCCCAGAGCTGCACCGCGACCACACTCACCTGCAGCTTCTCCCTCCCTCCGCCCACCTGCGAGGGGAGGCACGTGGTCCCTGCACCCCGGGGGGCGAGCGGAGCGCAGGGGTCCCCGCCCCGGGCCTCTCGGGCGCCCCGGGCACCTCCGCAGGGTGCTGCAGGGCGGAGCCCCGCGCGCCCCCCGTGCACCGCGGCCCCTCCCGGAGCGCACCTGCCGCGCCGCCAGCGCGGGGGGAGGGAGGACGAGGGGGGGGGGTCCGGGCCGGCCCTGCGCGGCCGCGAGTTCGCCCCCAGCTCCGCGCTGGGCCCGGAAAGCGCTTTCGGGGGAGGTGAGCGGCCAATGCTGCGTCGCGGGGGAAATTCAAACCCACCGGCCGGCGCGCCCAGGGCTGAGCGCGCAGCGAGGCCGGGGCCGGGGAGGAGCCCGAGGGAGCCCCGAGGGAGCCCTCCCGGGGTCCGGGCGGCCGGACTCAGTTTCCCTCCCGTGCACCTGGGGAGGCGGGCACTCACCTGAGCCCTGAAGTAGAGGAACAGGGCGACGCTGCAGACCACCTGGCCCAGCCCCAGCCCCAGGAAGGCCACGGCCACGGAGCGGGAGGCGGGCGCGGGCGGCGCGGGCGGCGCGGGCGGGGGGCCGTCGTGGGGGGCGCCCGGGCCGCCGCCCGCCTCCTCGGGGCCGCGCAGGTACTTGCCGTAGTCTCGGCTGGCGCGGCGCATGGCCTCGTCCTCTGCCCGGGCGGCTCGGAAGGCGGCGCGGGGCCGGCGGCCTCGACCTGGGGCTCGGAGCCGGCGCTGCGCGGGGCGGGCGGGCAGGGCGCCCGGACACCCCGACCCTTATACCCCGCGGCCGGGGGCCGGGCCCGGGAGCCAATCAGCCCGGGGCGCGGCGGCTCCTCCACCCCCCCCCCCCCCCCCCGTCCCCTTCCTTCCTCTCTCCTCCCTCGCTCTCCGACTCGGCGCCCTCGCTACCGGCCTCCCCGCCCCCCCCCTCCCCATCGGCGCTCGCGGGGCGGGGGCCGCGGCTCGGAGGCCCAGGGGTGCGCGGGCGGAGCGCCCGGGTCGCGCGGGGGGAGGGGCTGGCCCGGCGGCCGCGAGCTGCACCTTCCCCCGCAGGAGGGCTGCACCTGGCGACCTCCGAGCCCCCTTCCCCCCTCCCTGCACCGCCCCAAGGAAATTCCGCAAGGATCATCCCCGGGGGACACCCCTCCCCACCGAGGGGGCAGCCTCTGTCATGGTCCCCAGCGGAGGTCCCGAATCCTCTGGGCAGCCTTAGAGACCCAGGACCCTGTGTCTGCAACCTCAGTGTGGCTTTGACTCAGGCAGGCTCTGAGTGCGGGAGCAGGGAGCCCATGGGCCCCAGTCCTGACCCAGCAATCCTCTGGGCAGCCTTAGAAACCCAGGACCCCGTCCCAGATCCCTGTGTCTGCAACCCTCAGTGTGGCTTTGACTCAGGCAGGCTTTGAGTGCAGGAGCAGAGAGCCCATGGGCCCCAGTCCTGACCCAGCAATCCTCTGGGCAGCCTTAGGGGCCCAAGTCACCCAGCAATCCTCTGGGCAGCCTTAGAAACCCAGACCCCTGTGTCTGCAACCCTCAGTGTGGCTTTGACTCAGGCAGGCTTTGAGTGCGGGAGCAGGGAGCCCATGGGCACCAGTCCTGACCCAGCAATCCTCTGGGCAGCCTTAGGGCCCCAAGTCACCCAGCAATCCTCTGGGCAGCCTTAGAAACCCAGGACCCCGTCCCAGATCCCTGTGTCTGCAACCTCAGTGTGGCTTTGACTCAGGCAGGCTTTGAGTGCGGGAGCAGAGGGCCTATGGGCACCAGTCCTGACCCAGCAATCCTCTGGGCAGCCTTAGAAACCCAGACCCCTGTGTCTGCAACCTCAGTGTGGCTTTGAGTAAGTCAGGCTTTGAGTGCAGGAGCAGAGAGCCTATGGGCCCCAGTCCTGACCCAGCAATCCTCTGGGCAGCCTTAGAAACCCAGAACCCCGTCCCAAATCCCTGTGTCTGCAACGCTCAGTGTGGCTTTGACTCAGGCAGGCTTTGAGTGCGGGAGCAGAGAGCCTATGGGCACCAGTCCTGACCCAGCAATCCTCTGGGCAGCCTTAGAAACCCAGGACCCCATCCCAGATCCCTGTGTCTGCAACCCTCAGTGTGGCTTTGACTAAGGCAGGCTTTGAGTGCGGGAGCAGAGGGCCTATGGGCACCAGTCCTGACCCAGGAAAAGAAAGGTACGGAGAGGAGCATAGAATCCAGTAGCTTCCTATACGGGACCATATATCACATTCATGCCATTCCTACTGCTGGGCAGTTCGTTTCCTTCCGTGTCCTAAAGATAAGAGGGGGTATACACTGAGATGTAGGGAGCCCCAGGAGAGCTCCTCCAGCTGTGGAAGGAGGAAGATGAATGTTACACGAGGTTGAAAGTGTAACTTAAATGTTCGTTTCCTTGCTCAAGAAAACTTCCCAGGGTTTTGTTTGTTGTTCTTTTTTTTTTTTTTAAGCCCCTATTCAGAATTGTTCCCCCTTGGTGAGGAAATGAAAATATGGACCAGGCTCACAAATTCGGATACATCTTCAGCAGGACGTAAGGGAAGTCGGTGCAGGACAATTGAGACGCCTACAATAATTCCACATTTGTGGATGTTCTGATTCCATGGATCCTTTAAAACTTTGTGTCCTCATTCTGCATCATTCTCTAGTGGGCACTTCCCGGAGGCAAGAGTTCTCACCAGTGACGCATCTCTAAGTTAGTGAAGCTCGTGCTCCCAGGTGAACACTTAGACCCCAGCACATATTGAAGAAAAGCAACCAGGTTGGCTTTAAGAAAGCATCTGTACAAGTGGAATGATTTGTTCACATTAAAAAACGCTTTTAGCGTTTATATGTGAATGTATAACAAGTTTGATGGGAAAAGAGGGGGAAAAAAAACAGTTTTCAAACCCCAGTCTAGAAATAATGAACATTAATCTTCTACTGTATGCAGACCTGGGGCAAAGTTTCTTAACTTTGGGGACGAGATGTTGTTTTCCTCCTCTTTTTCCCTTTTTGTTCTTCTTTTGGAGAACAATTCTATATTTCGTCTCTTTTGTAAATCTTTATTAGGGTCAAAGAAGTTTAAAAAACATCGTAACAACTAAACCTTGGGGCATCTGGGTGCCTCCGTCAGTTAAACGGAAGACTCTTGATTTCGGTTCAGGTCATGATTTCAGGGTCACGAGATTGAGCCTTGTGTCTGGCTCTGTGCTAAGTGTGGAGCCTGTTTAGGATTTTCTCCCTCTCTCTCTCTACCCCTCCCCCCACCTCAGGCACACTTGCACCCATGTGCTCTCTCTCAAAATAATACACTAACAACTAAACCCACAATGACCCCTCTGTAATCCTTTCCATTTTTTTTTAAATTTTATGATAGTCACAGAGACAGATAGAGGCAGAGACATAGGCAGAGGGAGAAGCAGGCTCCATGCACCGGGAGCCCGATGTGGGATTCGATCCCGGGTCTCCAGGATCACGCCCTGGGCCAAAGGCAGGCGCCAAACCGCTGTGCCACCCAGGGATCCCAATCCTTTCCATTTTTTTTCAGTGTTTTACACGTGTTTTTATTCCTTGCCATCATGATCTTCAGATTACAAGAGGGTCCCCCAAATCTCTGAATCGTGTTCAGGTATGGTTGACTCAGTAGCTTTATACATTAGACCATATGTTATATTCATACCGAATTATTTGTGTGACATTCGTACTGCTTGGCACTTAGGTTCCCTTAGTACCCTAAGATTCCACCTCCTTGTGCATAGGCTGGATTGGAAGCTCCACTCTCAGTCTGCTTGTTGCTTTTTCGAAGACAGTGAAACTTTCCAGCTTATTCATTTGCTAATTCATTCGTCCCCTGGATCAATATAAATAAATAAATAAAATATGTGTTCCATCCCTTAATCAATATATAAACTCCACAGGTTCAAGAACTTTATCTGTCTTATACACCTTTATCTGGATTCAACTTTATCTGGATTATTCTATATCCCATTTCCTAGGGTGTTGCCTTGCAGATAGCAGGTGCACAGCAAGTAGGGGTTGAATCAAAATACGATTGAAGGACACTCTTCCACTATCCCAGGCCAAGCCACCTTGTCTCTTACCTAATTAATCATGTCGCCTAACTGGCCCCACCTACCTCCAGACTTGCCATCCCCTCAACAGTTTTCTGCACACACTGATCAAGATGTCCTTTTAAAGCAAAAGGATAAATCATTTCCCTAATTCCAACCCTCTAATAGCTTCTCAGTGTTGTTGGTATGAAATCTAAGCTCTTGAGATAAAACCCCAAATGGTCCTTCACAATCTGGCTCCAGACTCTTCTTCTGCATGCATTTCGGATCTACCCCTTAGCTGTAGTGTGCTTCTCTCCCTTTCCTCCAAGCTGGATGACTCTCCTACTCATCCTACCTCTTTCCACTCCAGTGTCATTTCTCTGGCAGTGCTCCTCTGTCCCCCTGACCTGGGTGGGCTCCCTCTGTCTTATGCCCTTACAACACCTTTAACTTCTCTTGCCATGACACTCACGTACTCATTCACAGATACTATCTGTGGAAGCCCACCGTACACCATGCACTAAGCTGGATCCCAACGACAGAGTGGTCAAGACAAGCATGGAGCTTACGGTCTGGTGAGAAAGGAAGCTATCAAACAAATCATCAAATAATTAACTAAAACCATGATGAGCGTTCCAAAGCCAAAGTGCAAGAATGATGAGAATGTTTTAGTGATGGGGGGGGGCCTAACTATTCTGGAGTGTCAGAACAGACTTCCTAGGCAAAGATAATGATTAAAACTAATCCCTGAATAGTAGGTACCCGGGAGAGAGTGACCAGGGGGCTATTTTAGGCAGAGAATGATTCTGTATTATAATTATTGGCTTAATATATCTTTCCAGTTAAACACGTCTGTCTTACTTACTATGAATTCATAAATATATTTATTTTTATCTCAATCAATGAACCAGTTACTTTGTTTCCAAAATCGCAAAATGATTAAGTCAAACCCCCAGTGAGCTAAGGTATTAAGAGATGTCAAGACCAAAACCAAAATTGAATATTCAAGTTTATGTCTATACTCAGCTACAAACAACATGATGATGATGAGATTAACATTTCTCAAGTTGCATTTCCTGGTACCCTGGTGTATTAAGGTGAAAGTTCTTTGGAGTCAAGGGACAATTTATTGATGCATGTAATTGGGAAAGGTAGCATTAGGTCTAGATCTGGGCATGGTTGGGCACAGGCCTTCATCAAAAGCCTTGATCAAAATCCCCCTGGCTCCCCAGGGGATTGAGTTAACCCAATCTGAACCTATGGGCCGAGAGGAGAGGAGAGAGAACTCCCAAAGGAAAATTAAAGTCCAGATATCAAAGACAAGGAATTGATGCTGTGCTGCTGGGCAGGCAAAAACACTAGTTACTCACTACCAGTGATTCTGCGAGGTCAGCAGTATTCACACTCTTTGGTTTCAGGACTTGTTTCTATTCTTAAGAGTTAGTGAGGACCCCAAAGGGCTTTTATTCATGTGAGTTATATTTGTGAATATTTGGCACATTAGAAATCTAAACTGAGATTTTTTTTTAACCTATTAGCATGTTAGCACAGTAGAGTTTTATAGAAATAACCATTTGTATTTTTTTAAGTAGGGAGAAAAGTGACTCTGTTTTACCTTTTTTCAAATCTCATTACTATCTGGCTTAATCTATCCTCATAAGCATTTCTGTATTTAATCTGTTATAATACTGAACATCATACAACCTCTAGAAAACTCCACTGCACACTCTTGGGAGAATGAGAAGGAAAAAGGACAATAATGCTGTAGTTTTATTAGGAAATACTTCTGACCTCGCAGAACCCCTGAGAGAATGTCAGAGACTCAGGCATTCTGGAATTGTACTCTCAAATGGCTTCTCTAGATGTTACTTGGCATTCACTTAAATAAAGAAGGGGGCCCAAGGTCGGATTAGCTTGGAAATAAAATCAGTTGGTTTTTGTCTAATGCACATCTCATCAGTGACAGCAATGTGCAAAAGTATATTGTAAATCTCTGGAAAAGGGATTTGATATACATTGATTTTCAAATTTTCTAATTTGCACTGAGGGGGAGGATGGGGGTGGTGCAGTGCTTCATATATCAAGGGTTTAATGAACAAGATTTGGTAAAAACTCGGTGGGAAACACCTGTGGTCAAATGGTCAATACAACACAAATGATAAATACAACACAAATGGCCTAAGTGTAAGTAAAATGGTCAGTAGGCAGGGGAACGTATAGACATTGATGAAACAGGAAAAGGAGACACAAAACCATGGAGAATGCGGAAGACTGGCAAGTTGGAGAAAAGTGTTCCTATCCATTTTAAAGCCATGTGCTGGCCATACAAAGCATTCCCACAGACCTGCAGATTTCAGGCCTTGCCAGGGCTTTGTGGAGCCCCCTTAAACTGCACTGGCCAATCAGATGGCTCTCAAGCTCCTTACCATCTTTTTAGCATCTTCTGGTTCTATCTCCCTCATTGCCTCTTTTCACCCTCCAGCCTTTCACCTTATGCCCCAGCAACACAGGATTGCTTGCATCCTCCCACTTCTTTCTTCTATACCTTGGGTCATTCGGTCTTTTCTGCCAGATTTGACCTTCCCTGAGTCTTTCATCTGATTACTAGCTCATCTTTAAACATACAGTTAAGGCTCCTTGTCCTTACGAAGCTTTTCTTGATACCTTTCCAAAGGTCGGGCACCACTTCTCTATGTTCTTTGTTACACTATATGTATATGTTATCATATTTCAGAAACCCTTTTTATAATCTTTAATATACTTCTCTAACTTACTGGACTGTTAGCTCCTGAGGGAAGTTATCTTTGTATTCCTACTGCCTTAGGTGCATAAAGAATGTTTGTAAAACGAATGAAGAAATAAAGAAAAGAATATGCAAGACAAATACCATATGATTTCACTCATATTTGTAATTTAAGGAACAGAACAAATGAATAAAATAAAAAAAGAGACAAACAAGAAAACCCAGACTCTTAACTAAAGAGAACAAACTAGTGATTCCCAGAGGGGAGGTGGGTGCAGAGAACGGGTGAAATAGGTGAAGGGGATGATGAGCACTGAGTAATGTGTGGAATTGTTGAATCTCTATGTTGTACACCTGAAACTAATATAACACTGTATGTTAATTATACTGAAATTTTAAAATCATAATAAAAAAATAAATTAATAAGGGATGCCTGGGTGGCTCAGTGGTTGAGCCTCTACCTTCGGCTCAGGGCGTGATCCTGGGGTCTCAGGATCAAGTCCCACATCAGGCTCCAAATGGGGAGCTTTCTTCTCCCTCTCCTATGTCTCTGACCCTCTCTCTGTGTCTCTCATGAATAAAGAAATAAAATCTTTTTAAAAATTAATTAATTAAATAAATTAAAAAGAAAAAAATGTGCAAACGATTCTGGTATTCTAATAACAGAGGGCTGGACTGGGGAGAAGACTGCATGTTGAAGAGGAAAGTACCCAAATGATGTCACTCTCTAAATCTCTCTAAATGCATTGATAGCCTAGGAAAAGTTACACAGCAAACTTACATGCATGATATGCCTGTGCAATAATGAGGAATGTATTTTTTAGTGCTAATTCTATAAAATTTTAATATCAAGTTTATAGAACTTAATTATATAGCAGCAGTTCTCAAACATTTTAGTCTCAGGACCTTTTTATTCCCTTAAAAATCAGAGACCCCCAAGAGCTGAAGTGTTTTTTGTTTTTTTGTTTTCTTTTGTTTTATTTTGTTTTTTTAGAGAGAGAATGCATACAGAAGGGGGGATGGGAAGCAAAGGGAGAGGGAGAGAGAATCTCAAACAGGCTCCATGCTCAGTGTTCAGCACTGAGCTCCACAAAGGGCTCAGTCTCACAACTCTGAGATCATGACCTGAGCAGAAATCAAGAGTCAGACACTTAACCAACTGAGCCACTCAGGTGCCTCCAAGAGCTGAGTTTTTAAATGTGGGTTATAGCTATTAATATTTACAGATTAGATATTCAAACAGAGACCTTTTATTCTTTGTGGTGACCATATCTAACATATTTTATGAAAAATAATTATAAAAATAAAAATAATTATAAAATTAAAAATAATTATAAAAATAATTATAAAAATAATTTTTAAAAATTGTTATTTTTTTAAAGATTTTATTTATTTTATTCATAAGGGACATAGAGAGAGAGAGGCAGAGATGTAGGCAGAGGGACTTGATCCCCGGACCAGAATCATGCTCTGAGCTGAAGGCAGATGCTCAACCACTGAGCCACCCAGGCATCCCAAAGAGAGGAATATTTTAATTGCCTTTCCTGATTATTGTAGTGTTCTCCCTTTCTACTATACCAAAACTCAACAAGTGGTCATTTTTTAGCCATTATTTGCACCATGGCATCTATTGTGGTTTATGTATACAATGGAATATTACTCAGCCATTAGAAACGACAAATACCCACCATTTGCTTCAACGTGGATGGAACTGGAGGGTATTATGCTGAGTGCAGCAAGTCAATCGGAGAAGGACAAACAGTGTATGTTCTCATTCATTTGGGGAATATAAATAATAGTGAAAGGGAATATAAAGGAAGGGAGAAGAAATGTGTGGGAAATATCAGGAAGGGAGACAGAACATAAAGACTCCTAACTCTGGGAAACGAACTAGGGGTGGTGGAAGGGGAGGAGGGCGGGGGGTGGGGGGGAATGGGTGACGGGCACTGAGGGGGACACTTGATGGGATGAGCACTGGGTGTTTTTTTGTATGTTGGTAAATTGAACACCAATAAAAATTAATTTATTAAAAAAAAACAATCATATCCATTGGTCTATCTTTTTTTTCTTGAATGCATCTCTTCCCCAGAAATAACTTTGTAATATCAGGCTTGGTCATTTGGGAAATATTCATTCACTGAATTTTACAGATCTTCCCAGTGTTTACATATTTCATTATATAATACCCCAAAATCACATTCAACTAAAATCATCACTGATGTCATTAGGACAGTTTTTAGTTTTGAAAAGCCATTAAGTTCACAGTGGCAGTTAGGAGTTTTTCAAAATATTGCTGGAGAGAAAGATTTATAATAAGCACAAAGCAAATATAGCCTTCAAGATATTTGAAACAAGAGTTGAACTGAAATTAAACTACAGCCCAGCTTGATTTTTGTTTGAAGTCCTCTTCATCTTGGCTGCATGTTAATATCTACATTAGCTCTTTTATACATGATGCCTATCATGCAATTTTAAAAATTATATGACATGACAGGAAGCTGGAACATTCAATAGATGTGGACCTAGAGATGACCCAAATACTGGAAATAGTAGGCAAGATTTTTAATAACTATAATAATTGTGATAAAGAAAGTGGGGGAAAGTGTAAAGAAAATAGAGAATTTCAGCAGAGAAATGGAATGGCTTAAAAATAATCAAATGAAGGATGCCTAGTTGGCTCCGTGGTTGAGCCTCTGGCTTTGGCTCAGGGCATGATCCTGGGACCTGGGGATCAAGTCCTGTATCTGGCTTCCCACGGGGAGCCTGCCTCTCTCTCTCTGCCTATGTCTCTGCCTTTCTCTCTGTTTCTCTCATGAGTAAATAAATAAAATCTTAAAAAAATAATTGAATTAATATAGTAGAAAATAAAAATAAGATATCTTAAATTAAGAATTTGTTGGATGAGCTTACTAGCAGACCAGACATTAAAAAAAAAAAAAAAAAGCCTGTGAATTCAAAGGCTGTTAAATAGATTTCCAAACTCAAGCACATAAAGGAAAACTAATTAGAAAATAAAACAATATGTCATTAGAAATATGTGGTATATCATCAAATGGTCTAACATATGTGTAATTGGAGTTCTAGAAGAAAAGGAAAGAATAGGCAAGAAACAACATACGAGGAGATTATGTTGAGAATTTTACAAACTGAATAAAGACATCAGCTCCTGGATTGAAAAAGTTGGAAAATCCCAAACAAGATATATATAAAGTGATCCACATTTAGGCACACCACAATTAAACTGCTGAAACCAAAAGACAAAGAAAAAAGAAAAAAAAAAAACTTAAAACCACTCAGTAATCTGTATTTTTCTTTTCCTTTTCCCTGGAAGTCTCAGACGAGTCTCATAATTTCTTTGTTAACACTTACATAATACACAGTTCTCTGGTCACGTTAGTCCTGAGAACTCAGTCTGCTAATTTCCTTTATTTAAAGGAAATAGTTAAAAAGAAAAATTTTGATTCCATTTAGAGTTGAATCTTCTTCCCTCCCACAGTTTAGGACTACTAGTCTGGAAAAATGACCCTGGGCTCTAGGGGCTGCTGAGTGTGTGTTGGGGGGAGGGGGGGTGGAGGATGGAAGCAGGAGTGGCAAAGGATGGGAAAGGTTTTATTCAACTGGCACAATTATAACCTGGGCTGGCATTCTTTGGGCTTGGTGAGTGAATATTCAGAGGTAATTATTTCATGGGGCATTTTCATGTTTCCTTGAAAAAATTCCCACCCAAAACGTCTTCAGTCAGATAGATAACTACTTATTTTTAAGTTATTTTAGATAACTACACCCCCAGTTTCTTCAGCTAATAGTATATCCCTTTTTCTTTCTTCTGGCCACAGCCTGTCTCTGGCTGGAAGCCCTTTTGTATGAAATCTCTTAAAATATTATCCTCAGACTGTCTCCTCCTTGGCTGCCCGCATCTTGTCCCCAGTACACACTTCTGCCTTGTTGTCAATGAAAACATATTTTGCTCCCAGTACAGCTTCATCTTAGCCCTGCCACTAGACAGGCAGCTCCAGCCACAACCATTTACTTTTAGTCTTTTTAGACATCGGAGAAATCTCAGTCTCTGTCATCTCAAACTTCAGAACAAAGATCAAGCTGTCCAACCGGTCCCTCTCAATGCCTTTCTCATAAATTCTCTAAACAAACCAGCCCTTGGTTACTTCATCCTCAATTATTTATATCCTTAATCTGGTTTCCAGATTCCTTCTCTACAAGTATCTTCTCTGAACCATGGGAGTTTTTGCCACCTAGTATTTTGGTTCCACTTTAACGTGCTGTTGCTCAAGGAAACAGCCACTTACCATATAGTGTAATTAGTAAAATGTGCTCTGGGAGCACAGAAGAGAAGTTCTGAACCCAGACGAGGCAGTTCAGGAAAGACTTTTTTTGGAGAAGCCGTATTTAAGATGAGACTTGTGGGATGAGTAATAGTTACCCCAAACTAGTGAAAACACACATATAAAGGCCCAGAAGCAAAACAGGATGCATTCAAGGAACTACAAGAAGTTCGGTAGAGTTTGATCAGAGTGTGAGGAAGGAATGGGTAAAGACGAGACCAGAAAAATAAGCAGAGATTAAAGCACCAAGCTTTTGCCAGTCGTGATAAAAATTTAAATTTTATTCTGAAAGCAAAGGAGAGTCATTGAAAGTCTTTTCCCCCTCTCAGAGATATGGCCTATTCTGATTTGCAATTTAGAGGCTTTGGCTGCAATGTGGTGAATGAGTTTGGAGGAGAGTGGTGGAAAGAGATGGACAGAGCTGGCCCGGAGGCTGGGAGCCAGCTACCAGACCATTGCCAAAGATAGGCAAGAAACACCCAGGGTGGTGGTGGAAGTACTGGAGAGAAGTGATGGGTCCCCAGAACCATTTAGGAGCTGGAGTGCACTGGGTGTGGTGGCTGACTGGCTGTGGAAGGAGAGGATGAGGAAGGAGTCCACGATGCCCTACAGGTTTTCATTTTCTGCAATAAAGAGGCACCCTTCACTGAGAGGAGAAACCCTGGAGCTGGAGCAGATTGGATGCGCTCCATGTCACACCACAGGTCTGAGTGCACCTATGAAGTTCTCTCAGTCACTTCCATTTATTTTCTTGACTCTTGCTCAGCCATCAAGTTTCAGTCCAGGTGATATCACCTCCTGGCTTTTCCCAAATCCCTGGATTTTTCTAACAGCTCTTCCTCTCGTATCCCTCACTCACCTTTAACCTGTCACTTTCTTCATTACTTCGTTTCTTCAGGGATTTCATCTGTTTATAAATGAGTGTCTTCCCAGCAGACCATAGGAGCCTTGAAGACATTATTGTATTCATTATTATATTCTCATCATGTAGCAAAATGCCTGGCACACATCAGGCACCTAATCAGTGTTATTGAATAAAGTGGCTCTTTTAATATTAAAACATTGAAACAGCAACACAGATGCAAAAAATACATCTGATGAGATATTTCTGAGTGAATATATTTCAGAAATGACCAGGATGGCAGATACCATCATCGCCACCACCCTGACAAAGGTGTATAGGTACTCATATGCAAATGAGGTATTATTAGCCTTCTGGAAAAGGTAGAAAAAAAAGACTAAAAACTAAAGATACTCAAATGAGACTCTGTTTAAAGTAGTACGTATTGAATGCTTGAACAACAGTCATATCCATTCTGACTACAGATCTTATGTTGTCTTACCAAACTGACTCTTTTTTAAGATTTTATTTATTTATTCATGAGAGACAGAGAGAGAGAGAGAGAGAGAGAGGCAGAGACACAGGCAGAGGGAGAAGCAGGTTCCAGGCAGGGAGGACATGGGACATGGTCCTGGGTCTCCAGGATCACACCCTGGGCTGCAGGCAGAGCTAAACCACTGAGCCACCCGGGCTGCCCCCAAAATGACTCTTGTAAAACAGTATATGGCTTTTGTCAAAGGTCCCCATGCAAAAATAGAGGATAGAAATAAGTGATTGTTTAACACGCATACATTCATGCTCTATTACAAAGTGAAAACTAGAACTCTGTCCTAAAACAAAATGGTTAAAAAGAGGGTCTCTGGGACCACATGCCCTGGGATTAAATACAGGCTTTTCCACCAAACTGGCTGGGTGACCCATGCTTCTTATGCCTTAGGTCATTTAAAAAATCAAGAAAGCATCTTCTAGCTTATGGGTTGTTATGAATACAATTTGAGTCATCATATACAAAGTCTTGGGATGGTGCTGAATATATGCATGTTACATTCTTTTCATTCTTCTTTTTTGTCCTTGTTATTACTATGACTACTACACAGCAATACTTATCGGCCATTCAGATTGCTGTCAGCATCTGCGCACTTTACTTAATAATAATTAGAAATCTTAGAAGGATAGTCATTTCAGATTCTTATCTTTAAATAAATCCAGTGTGCATGAAAAGAGATAGAAGTGAAGCAATGAAATCTCCCCTCCAGTAAAGAATATCCAATTGCAGCTAGAGCCTCTCAGCAAGAGCAGTCAGAAAAATTACCAAACAAGGAAGGAAGACACAGTAGAGTGACTGCAAGGTCGCACCATAGGGTGGCTGCAAGGTCACCCAGCCTGTGCATCTCAGTGGTGCAATGACCCAGCTCAGTACCATAGTGTTAGCAATGCCAAGACTTTTGGAAAAGGTTGGAGTGCATCAGTATGCCCTGCTTACTCAAGCAGAGATACTCTACGAAAGTTTTCCTGTCATGATTGATGATAATTCTCAAGAGGTGGGTGTTATAAAAGGTAAACTTAATTATTTATCTGGATAATTTGCTCACTTTTCGATGGTTGAAATATTTTGGAGAAAGAAAATCATCCGAAAATGTTTAAGATCACTCTTAGGAAAGAAGTCATCTATCTGGCTGTATTAATACATCCAAACTTAATTTTTAAATTATTATTGGCATACTGCAGGACAAGTGGGCAGATGACATCATAGCTTCATTTTATTTTTGACATTTACATTTGCATTTGACATTTACTCTTTCTATACACGATTCTAATGGAAATTTTGTGACTCATCTGCAAAGGTATTTGTAAGAATAGAAATTCCTTAATATTTGCAAAGAGCCTTGTACTAAATTATACCAACTATTTTGAACTAGGGGGGAATTCATTGAGAAAATCCACTGCCTTCAAGGCAAATGTCCATTGTTGCCATTTTCAAACCCAACATAGACAGAGGCTTGGTGGAGATTTTATAGAGTGGATTAATTAATCTAGGTAATCTTTAAGATTGTTTCCAGTCCCGAGATACAAATTAGCAACCTTAATGGGCCTTCCCAGGGTTCATATGCAGAAGTTTGCAAAAATGCTTTCAAATGAAAAATATTCAATATGAAACCATATGTATTTGTTCATTATCTACATCAGCACCATCCTATAGAACATTCTCATCAGCAGAATGTTCTATACTGGTGCTGTGCAATATGGTAGCCACTAGGCACATATAGATATGGGACACTTGAAATATGGATAATGCAGCTAGCAGACTGGATTTCCTCAGTTCCTCATCAGTCACTGAGGCTGGTGGCTACCATATTGGACAGCACAGATCCATATGCACTTCTCATTTTTCCCCAATTTCTATCTGCTTCTTAGTATTTTGCATTTAAAACATTGTTTCAGAGAAACAGGATCAACGCTGCCCAATGATTCCAGAGGCAGCCTCAATGAGTAGAGCTCTTGATAGAGCTGAGAAGAAAATTCAGTTTCAACTCCGATCCCAGAGCCTAGTGCAGTGCCTGACACGGTAGCCATCAACAAATACTGTGCAAATTTATTTGAATCCCTTGAACTTCTTAATTTGAAGTCAAACATTCACTTCATTCAATCTCATAGGCTTCTTTTAAAAACAGTGCCAGTTTCTTATTTCATGTTCTCTGTGCCAAAAGTCCAAGGATAATAAAAGTTCAAGAACTTCATGAACCAGCTCAGCACATGAACTCAGAGATTAGTCAACAGCTTAAACAAACAAGGCTGACCAGCTGGTCCCTGCTCTATTTTACCACAGTCTGGGGCAGGGACAAAAGACATTTAGGAGAGGACTTGCGAGTGTTTCTCTGACCTTATCACCCATCCCCCTCATTCCCAACCATTAGTTTAAGGTGCAAAGCATTTGGCTAATGATAAGTGAGATGGCAACTGGTCCCGGAGACCCATAACTGCTCTCAGGAAAATCTCTCTCTAATGGGACCCAGGTGAGCCCACATCATGCAGAGTTCCTTCCAGGGAGACACAGCATGTCTCCTGTGCTGTCCCACCATAGACCTGAGCCACAGGAGAGATGACTATAGCTCCATGGGCTCTCACTTTTTTTGTTGTTTAATGTCCAAGGAGGGGGGGCAGCTCTGCAATACCAAGAAAAGTTTAGACAAATAAACATGATCAGGACACACTATAATTAATGGGCTCCACCACACAGCCAAGCTGCCCAGCTTCATAGTTTCAGACTATTTTGGATTCACCATAAAATTTTGCTTTTTCGGCAGCTGCTCCATTTAGAAAGTGAACAAGGTCCAATCTAGGCTGGGATTGAGTAGATGGCTCATCCAGTACCTTCTATAAGAGAGGAGTCTTGTACGCAATGTTTGCTTGTTAATTGTCTTTACACTCTCTCACTGGTGTAAAGAGTTGGGGACCCCAGACCTACAAACAGGAAAGATTGGAGAATATACCTATGCCAGACGAAGCCATAGTCCGAAATAAACAGGCTTTGTTATGGTTGAATTGTGTACCCCTCCAAACTCATATTTTTTGAAGTCCCAAACTCCAGAATCTCAGAATGTGACTACATTTGGAGATAGGGTCTTTACAGAGGTAATTAAGTTAGAATGAGGTCTGATATGACTGGGGTCCTTACAAGAGGAAATTTGGACACAAACACATAAAAAGAAGACAATGTGAAGACACAGGAGGAAGACCACCATCTATAAGACAAGGGAAAAAGCCCAGAAAAGATTCTTCCCTTCCCTTCCCTCCAGAAGGAACCAACCTTCCCAACATCTTGATCTTGAGCATATCGCCTCCAAAACTGTGAGAAAACAAATTTCTGTGTTTTAAGTTAGTCTATGGTACTTTAGTATGGCAGCCTTAGCAAACTAATACAAGCTTTTCCCAGCTCCTTCTCTGTAGGGCCATATACTTCTTAGAAGAGGTATAATGTCTTTGCCAGGTATCTTCTTTTACTAACTTGAACATAGAATGGGAAGAAACACCAGGGCACTCTTCCTGCCCTGGTTGGAGCCATTTTTCTACCACTAGATACTTTTACAAAATGTAGCAAATAAGTTACAGCAATTCATTGATCTCTCTCTCTCTCTCTCTCTCTCTCTCTCCTGTTCCTTCTTTTCCCGTTGTCCAGAATGAATTAGTCTTTAGAGCCATAGAAACTGTTTCCAGGATCTAGTCTGCCCTCGGGGAGGACAGAGAACCTCTGAGGGATTCATTCCCAAAGTACAGGCCAATTCTCACAAAGCTGGCCTTAGGAAAATCCAGCTGCCATGGAAAGTTATCAGATGCTGTTCATCCAAATAGTATTTTGTTGGGATCCATGGGAATAAAATACCTTCCCTATAAACACCCTCTTCCATATACCACACACAAATAGCCAAAATTACTAATGAAATGAATGGTATTATTTTTAATTTACTCAGAAGATAAGAGGTCTTTATTTTCTTTTCCATCACAAGTATGTGATCCCTTTTGCTATTCATTATTGCCATATTGTTAGTTTGCCATATACTGAAAGCCCTAAAGGCCAATACAGACCACTCCTGCCCTTTCTTGAGGCCTATCCGAGTCTGGATCTATAACCCTGAGAGAGCTGGACCTCATGAATTGAGAGTAGGGATCAGAGTCAAGTGCAAGGTAAGAAAACACTCAGTGTAGGTTATTTCCAGCTTTGTTATCTATGTCACTGAATTCTGGAAAAAGTCCAAATGTCCATCGACTAATGAATGGAATGTATATATAGATGTATATATATATCATTGCCATTATCATGCAAAGCAAAATAAGTCAGTTAGAAAAAGACAAATATATGATTTCACTCATACATGGAATTTAAGAAACAAAACAGATGAACATAGGGGAACATAGTGGAAAAAAGGAAAACGATGGGCAAACTAGAAACAGACTCAACAATAGAGAACAAACTGAAGGTTGATGGAGGGAGGTGGGTGGGGGATAGGCTAGATGGGGGATGGGTATTAACGAGTGCACTTGCTGTGATGAGCACTGAGTGTTATATGTAAATGATGAATCACTAAATTCTACTCCTGAAACCAATATTACACTGGATGCTAACTGACTAGAATTTAAATAAAAACTTGAAACAAACAAACAAACAAACAAAACAAAATAAATACATACATATATAGACTTACTAAAGTTTTGTATAATAGAATTCTGATTATTCAAGATTTTCTAAGGATCCTATAAACATAATCATTTCCTTTTTAGCTTAGGAATGTAATATTTTATTATTTTATTATTATTATTTTCTATTTCTTTCATTTTATTTTCTATTAAAGTATAATTAACATATAGTGTTATATTAGTTTCAGGTGTACAATATAATGAAATATAATAAACTTTTAATCACTAGAAGAATAAAATCTATTTACAAGAAAGTTCTTTTTAATAGTTAACCCAATCCATCACATTGTAATTTTAATTACTTTTCTATATTTTTATTACAATGTTTTAATTTGACACAAAAGCAATATGTATCTATGTAAAATATATTAAAATATAAAATATAAATATTAAATTTTATATATTAAAATAATATTATATGGTGAAGATCAATGTAAATAATTTAGCACATAAATCCCTGTATATATTTATATAAATATCTTTATATTATTTAGATCACATTATACATGCACATTTGTATCCTTTTTTTACTTGATATTATTCTAATATTCCTCTTCATCAATAAATATTTTTTATAAATATCATCCTCATATGTAAAGGTTTGGCCCTATTTTTTTAGTTGTCATGTTTATTTTAACACACACAGCTATTTGGTTACACTGAAAAGAAATAATTAAACTTTGATTTTAAATTACAAATTATTTGTACATCAGATTGCTTTATCTTATCCTTAAAATCCAGTCAAGTGCTAAATTCCTGGGGTGAGGGTCAAAGATAGGAAGAAGTAGGGTTCCAGGGATGAGGCGTGTGTTAAATATATCACTTTTTTCCTTTAACTTATGAATTCACTGGTTTGTTATTTAAGGACATAAAATATCCACAGTATCAAAATAGCCACAGCAAAGTGTCCTGCTTTCCACTTTAATGAATGTACCCCATAATTTACTTAGCCATTGCCCATTGCTGGACATTAAAATTGTTTCCAAGTTTTGGCAATGATACGATAAATTTTACTGGCTGTGGAACTTTTGCTAATTTCTGTGTTATAGCTTTAGGCTATATTCCTAGAAGAATTACTAGATGAAAAGGTAAAATTTTAGGCTCTTGATTCATATTTTAAGCTATAATTTATACCCCTTCAGCCAACATCATCTTCAAAGAACATAACCTTTCATAATCTTAAAGTGTGCCATTCAACTTCCTCCTCACCAGAGTCAGTAACTTCAGTTTCTTTAAACTTTAAGCTCCTCTCCAAGGAGTGATAAAATCTGAGACTCCGAAGGAATGTATAATCTGTCTTGGATGGAGAAGCTTGCAACTATAAGCCTCTTCAAATATGATAGAAGAGCCTCTGGAGTCTATTCTCCAAGGAAATCACACACAGCCTTCATAGGCTGATCTCAAATATATTCTCTCTCCAGACCTTGGAAGGCTTCCGTCCCTATTTTAACAAGAAGGAAAGAAAGGAAAAGAAAGAGAGGGGAGGGAGGGAGAAAGGAAGGAAGAACAGAACGTAACCATTGACTAAACAAAAAACTAGCATGATTGTGCATGTGAACAAGTATACATATGAAGACAATGGGACTGAATATTTCAAATCCAGACCATACGAACTCCTATGTATTTACACCTATTAATAGACATTTATTTCTTATTCAACAAATCTGCACCAAGAGTCTGTCATGTGTCAGGCACTGTGGTAGATGTTGGGCACACAGCGGCAAGCAGCAGAGACACAGCTTCTAGCCACGTGGAGTTTAGTTTATGTGGATAAGTGTGTGTAAGAAGCACCATGATGAAGTCAGATGGGGAAGCCTGCGGATAACACATGCAACTTGACCTTCTATTGCCAGCCTGACCAGCCTCACTCCCAAGCCCTCCCACACACACTCAGAAGTCTTTGTGAGTTTATCTTACTTCTCTATACTCTGCATGCTACGGAGAACAATTGGAGAGGCAAAGCCCTGGATTTAGCTGGAGACACTATCTGGAAAGAGGAGAGGCAATGGCCCTCCCTAGCCCCTTTCAGCCTTGCATTCAATGCTTCCATGGAGGTAGATGGTAAACAGGAAAACTCCTTACCACCCTGACCTACTATCTGCAAGGCCAGCCTGGCAGGTTTCCTATGCAAATAAACCCTCCTTGCCCCGTGTGTCTAGGGCAGGTTTTCTTTGCAGAGCAACTGACCAACTCCTGGGGGCCCTGGGGAGAACCCAGACCTTCATGGACCCCAGTTATCCTGAGCACATCTGCTCACAGTGCTGGTCTGTCCAAGGGTGTTTTCTCTATATTTCTATGCTTGTCTGTTTGTCTGCTTATTTGTCTTCACTCCAAATCTTTAGCAATTCAACAATAAACATCAGAAACCTAACTCCACTCAAAACATTCACAAATGCACTGCAACCATGCTAATGGCATCGAAGTGAAGGAAGTGGGGCGGGGGGAAGCAGGGTGTTGGTGGGTGTTCGCAGTTCCTATGGTCACAGTCGTAGCCACAGCCTTAAAACACACGGTATCGGGTTCTCAGCTAGCCCCCTCGGCGGGAAGAGCTGGGAGTTTCTGACCTCCTTTGGGGTTAAGGCTGCTGGTCTCAGTCTGTGCGTAAGCGAGTGGTCACAGTCCTTAATTGCAAAGGGGAAGTGGTCAGAAAACACACTCTGTCCTGGCGAGATTGATAACTTGTAAGATATCTTGGAAAGGCGCCAGGAAGTAACAATGAGGTTGTATGTGAAACTAAATATATGTGCATCACTTGCATGTTGACTTATGATTTCCAACATACTCTGAAAAGAAAAAACAACAGAGGAAAAGGAGTTTGAGATGGAATCCATAATAGAAGCCAGTAATCTTCTCTGCTGTTTCTTCCCTTTGATGAAGAGAACACTTTGAAATAGTAACAGTTAACATTAAATCCAACACCGACTATGTCCTGGTTCCTAGCCAATGCGCTTTCTATGTATTGACTCAGTTAATTTATCATAACAGTCTTTCAAAATAATCCTTTGTCCTCATTTTATAGACACTAAAACTGAGGCCCAGAAAGTTAAGTCACATCTAAAATCCCTAACACCTAATAAGGTGTAAGGATTTGTCCCCAGCCAGATGGTTCCACGCACTTAACAATTCACCCATTTGCCATGTAGAGCTCAATAATTTCCATCAAGTTCAAAAGAAATTTATCCCAGGGAAAAGGGACATAAATTTTTGATCATGTTGTTAAAGAATTTGTTGCTGTCAAGACTAAGTTACAAGGATCAGGACTGGTGTTAAACTGGACAATCGCTCTCAGTGAGACCCATGAGTTGAGAAGCATATTTCTTTTGTGCTGCCTTCACATTTCTTAAGAAAAAACAGCTTAGAGAAGTGAAACAGACTTTGACCATAGGCAGCTTCCAATCTGACATTGCGTGTTGCTTCTGCTTGGGGCCACCATGTTACCTGAGGTGTCATTCCATTACCTGACACCAAGTGGAGGAATTGTTGCCGGTGTAAGCTATATTATCAACTCCTGGAGTTCAAAGTTGTTCAGCCTAGAAACAAAATAAAACCTTATAAGTTAGTAGACAATGAAACGGAGACCACAAAGCACACTTAGTGATCATAGGCCTATGCTCTGTCTTCCAGGAAAAACATAAGAAAGAGTTTCTCTGCCTTTATGAGCTGGCTCTGTTCAAAATGAAAGCTAAGGACCAAGCTCCTCTCCTTTGCTTCTTATTCCTGAAGGTTGGTAGATTTTTTTTTTTTTTTTTGAGCTTGTTTGGGAGCCTTCATTAAGGTGACCTGGAGACTGCATTAGAATCTAGCAAAAACTTAGTGAGAACCTGCTATCTAAAGATCATTCTAGATGTTGTTGGAGGACACATACAAACTGAAAAGATAAAACCCTGGTCTCCCAAGAGCTCATGAGGATAAGTCATAATTACCTTTATTTGAAGGGAGACTGGGAAATAGGCCCTGGGATTTTGAGTGAGAGGGCAGTCATGTTCTACTTGGAGGGATGGGAGACAAGCCCTTGGGGAATGTGAGGTCTGAAGTGGACTTTGCAAGTGAGTCGGATGTCAGTAGACAAACAAGGGAAAAGAAGGTAGTTTCAGGTCAGGGAAACAACTGGAGGAAAAGCCCAGGTGTGAAGGAGTACTCAGTGAAACCTGGCTGCAGAGGGTGTGAGCCTGAGAGTCATCTGTGTGAGCATGCGTGCCTGCATGTAGGGAGAAAAGGTTTGGGGCTCTAGTGAGGCCTGAAAACATAGGCAAGGGCAATGTGTCGGGCGAAGTAACGTATTAGCAACTTTCTTCCGTAGGTCAAGATGGTGGCTGGGATAGTCATCCAAATTTCTGAGCAGTGGAATGACTCAATCAGGACTTTAAGAAGATTTGAAATGTCTTTAGGAAGTGCACCCCATTTACAGTCATAGTGACCCTAAGCATAGACTCAGAGGATGATTCCAGCAAAAGTGTCCTTGCAAACTGTTTTTGGCCCCGGTGTGAACCTATAGACTGCAGGACAGGGTCAATTTAGCCCTGGTTTCTCCCTGGGAAATAATAATATATTCAGTATTTCACCAAGGGGCACCTGGGTGGCTCAGTGGGTTAAGTGTCCAACTCTCGATTTCGGCTCAGGTCATGATCTTAGGGTGGTGAGATCGAGTCCTGTGTCGGGGCTCCACTCTGGGTATGGAGCCTGCTTAAGATTCTCTCTTTACCTCTTCCTTTGCCCATCCCCACCCTCCCTCCTTACTCTCTCTCTCTCTATCTCTCTAAAAAAAGAAACTCTTAAAAAATATTTCACCAATAGTATAACATGGCAGACAAGTAGTTATTGTGTGATACTATTAAAATTGTCTAGAAACCACTAACCCCATGTGATGGACTCATCCAATTTCGTGGAGCAAGAAGCCCGGGAAGAGATTCTATTACCACTCATTAGGGACTGTAGAGCACAGGGTTAAACAGAGCCCATATCCCGACTCAGACACCAACATTCTTGGGCAAGCCATGGACCCCATTCTCTGGATGATCCTTGGCAAGCTACATACCTTTAGTGAATTCATCTGCTAGGACTATGATAACAAAGTACCACAGACTGGGCAGCTTAGACACAGAAATGTATTGTCTCACAGTTCTAGAAGCCCCTGATCAAAGTCTCAGCAGGGCTGGGTTTTTTCTGAGGGCTGTGAGGAAAGAATCCGCTCCAGGCCCCTCTCATTGGCTTATAGACAGCTGTCCTCATGTTCACACGGCTTTTTCCCTGTACGCCTGTCCCTGAATCCAGAGTCCAGATTTCCCCTTCTTATAAGGACATTGGTTTGTTGGATTATGTTGCACCCTATTGGGCTTATTTTAACATGATGACCTTTTTAAAGACCCTATTTCCACATGCAGTCCCATTCTGAGATACTGGGGTTGGGACATCAACAGATGAATTTGGGAGGGACACGAATACCTAGCACTTGGTTTCCTCAATTGTGAGATGACTCTAGTAATATTACCTATTGTATGTGTTATGAGAAATATGTGGCTCCAGCTTGTAACAGTGAGTGGCACAAAGTAAGTGCCCCGTAAATTATAGCTACTCTCACATAAATCATCAACAGGATGCTGAATGTCCTTTGTCCCTGGTCCTCTGTCCTGCCGGCTCATTCCTTGTTCCCAAGGTGAAGCTAGACCGATGGATGTGTAAGCAAGCCATCAAAATCCCATGACACTTCATCATGAAGGTGGTCACAGTGACTCTTAAGTCCATTTTGAATGCTACATTCTTCACTGAGCAAAATTTCCTATTATCAAATGAGAAAAGGAAGTGGGAAATACTTTTTATATCTCTCCCCTGGAAAATATAAACCTCACTGCACTTTTAAGCTCAGACTGACATGAGTCTGATTGATGAGCTTCTACAGCCAAGGCCAATCAGAGTTGCAACGTTGTGGCCCACGCTGCCTGAGCATCCGTGCTGCTGGAGGGGAGAGCCAGGGCAGCCCTGGGAAACAGACTGTGTTTCTCTGCCAGTGCCGAGTCAGCAGCAAGCGTGCAAGGATGGTTATTTGTGGGAGGCACGAAGAGTGGCTATTATTTTAAAAGAAATTCTCATAGAAAGAATGTTGGATTTAAAATAAATAAATGCGCTCATGGAAGCTGAATAAAACTGTAATGTAAGTCAAATGCTGAGCATTAGACCATGTTTATCTACTACTCATGAAAATAGCTATTCCAAGTTCTCTGCTCTCAGTCCTTCCTGGATTCACATGAAAATTATTGTAGTAAAACAGAATGCTTCTAAAATAACAATTCATATAATTGATAATGCCTACTTTATAATTTTCGCAATGTAGCTGGGGCCTGGTGCACCACTGATTTTATTGATAGGTAAGATGCACATATACGCTTTGTCAAATGCTTTTTCATAATTTCACATTTCTGAAATTGGTATGTATCTTACAATTGATGCGGTAAGAAAACAGTGTCATCGTTCAATGGGCAGCACTTTTTTATTTCTTAGTGCTATGTAAATAGTGCTGGTCTAACAATCGATGGTGACACAAAATCAAAGAAATGTGGTAGTGATTATAACCTTATTTGAGTTTCCTTTGGGAATAGCAACATGACTTGCTTCATCCTCCTTCCATCTTCCTGTATTTCTCCTTCTTGACCTGTATTGTGGCATAAGAACATCCTCAAGTTGCAAATGTAAAAATCTCTCCTAGCCTGGACCCAGAGAGATTAGTGATCTAAGTGATATCACACTACCAATCTGGAGCCAGTAACTTAGACTCAAGGACAGTGGAATGGCTCTGTTATATCAAGAAGAAAAGGAACGTGAGATTGTACAAGAGTAACCATTGAGTTGCTCCTGTGTGTGTGTGTGTGTGTGTGTGTGTGTGTGTGTGTGTGTGTGTGTTGGGTATGCATGAGTTTGTATCTGGAGCGCTGCAACATAGCCTGGGGATTGTAAAAGAGAAGGAAGCTGAAGAGATATGAGCAGGAAGTCTGAGATATAAGCAACCTGGGCAGGGGAGACAGTTGTTGAGACTGGGAAGCCTTAAAGCAGAGACAGACTCCAGCCTCTTTATTATGCAAAATACTGCCTCCCAACCAGATTGTTAGCTTCATACCCAGAATTCAATTCCATGAAGGGGACCACCCATTTTCCATTCCTTGCATCCTGAAGAGCTGGACATCTATTAGTGCTTAAAATCTCTTAAGAAAAACTTTATAACATATTCCTGTTATGCTATCTACCATATGCTGGTGGAGAAGGAAAAGGAAGATGGATAAATTTGCATCCCTAAGCTCCAGAAAAATTATCCCAGCAGAACTAAGGCATCCAGCATCATGGAAGATCAAACAAAAAATTTTAATTCGTTCACAGAAATTGAGAAATGACCAGTCCTGTACGTATTGCTGCTTCTTTTAAATGAGTGACTCTTGACCCTTCTTCAATCTCTGCCAATGTAAGACAGACACAAATCTATTTTTTTAAGGTTGTATTAATTTATTCATCAGAGACACACAAAGAGAGGCAGAGACATAGGCATAGACAGAGGCTCCCATAGGGAGCCTGATACGGAACTGGATCTCAGGACCCCAGGATCACTACCTAAGCTGAAGGCAGACACTCAACCACTGAGCCACCCAGGTGCCCTGGACACAAATCTATTTAAGATCGAAAAGGAAACAAATGTGTTTTAAAAGGGAGAAAGGATAAATAGATTCACCATATGACCCAAGGGAATCCATGCTTCGTGTTCTTTCTCTTGCTACTCAAAATGGAAATAACAGTAACAATTTAAGAAGACATCTTAATGCCAGCCTAAGAAGGTCAATATCACTGAATAAGAAATATTTTAAAAGAAAATAATGTACATTCATTTTTTGCCACTTTTCTTCATTTTTCACATTTTCTCCTACTTATTTCCCATCTGTGGAGGAGGCTTTCCACCCATTTCCGTATTATGCTATTTGCCACACGCACAGATCAACAGATATTCACTGGGAACATCCAATGTTAAGCGCTGTGCTGGGCTCTAGGGATAAGGTGCTGAAGAAAATAGACACAGTCTTTGCAACTGTGGAGTTTAAACCAATTGCCAGGATAGCAACCCAATTCCCTCATCTAGCTCTTCTGTGAATCATCTCAGTGAGCATTTCTCCTTGAGTTTGCAAAGCAAACAAGAATGTGGCCCCTGCTGTTTACAATAGAAGTCCTAGTGAAATGGAATTTCCAGTGGAGAAGAACGTGTCTATTCTCTGCCTGGGGCCTAGAGCTTTCTCCTAACATCCTGCAAGCGTCACTGTGATGCAATTATGGATCTAAAAAGTGCCTATGACCAATCAAAATCTGCTGCAATTCCCATTGCTATCCCTACTTTATGATAATTATCTATATCCCCAGTACAGTTTTGTCAAGACTGGAAGAGTTCATGACTTCATTATTCTTTGGCATAGCACACCTTCTGAAGCTCTTGTCTGTGCATAAATGGGTAATTTCAACAGCCTAGGGACTAAAATGGAAGAAAAACAAAATGGAAACACAAACTTAAAATGGAACCACGTGGAGAGGGAGGTTTAAGTTAAACGTGAGGTGTGAGGTCTCGCATCAGGAGCAATCTATTGAGTGATGCACAGGTTTACTGACATGTTCACATCCTGCAAATTCCATGGATTGTCTTAAGAAATGTGATTTGCAATGAGAAGGAAGGACCAGGATAAGCGGTCTATTATTTTATATGTCATTACAGACTTGGGATAGAACCACAAACCAGAAACAGCGGAGCCAGACAAGTTCACGACCCACCAGTCATAGGGCTATCAGCCCTTATCATTAACTACACTTTCTCTTGCCTGCTGCCAAAAGCCCTGCTAAAGTGGAGTTTGCCTGAAAACTCATACAATGAGTTAGATTTTCTTTTTTGTTACTGTTTGACTTTTAAATAAAAAAAAAAATTATCATCAGCTACACAGGCTAGAGCCCTGGGCGACCCTGTGGCTGAGATGTGATTGGAAAGCTCAGAAGTCCTTTGGTTTGAACAAAAGACTGGGATATTTTCATCATCTTGGAGGGGTCCCACAAAGAGAGCTTTGGGTGATATCTTTTCAGCATCTTGGTATTCTTTCGAGAACCCACAGAAAGGGTGGAAGGGTTAATGGTAAGTTGCTAGAAAAGGAGATGAGTTGGAAGATAAATAACTGGAAGATAAGATGTAGTCTAGAGATCCCGAGCTGCAGGTAGGGAGACTAGGCTCCGCAGATTCATGTGGACCTATGTCCACAAAAAGTGAAGGGAGAGCAAGGAAGAGAGAAGGAGAGAAGAGAGGCAGGGAGGGAGAAAGGAGATTGGCATTAATCAATAACCCACTAGTATAAAACCACGAGTACTAAGTGCTACAAAGGCATCCTCCGTACTGGTATTACTGCATTTGGCAGCAGGAGCCTGATTCATTCTGAGCAGTTGGAGAAGTCTTGCCTGAGAAAGTGATGCTTACACTGATCAGGTGCTTTAACCAGGAGAATAGGGGAGAGTGTCTCAGGCAGAGGAACAGCATGTGCAAAGGCCACGTGGCTGGATGAATCACAGCCCACCTGTGAATGAAAGAACAGGGTGGTCAGAACCCAGGGGACAAGGGAGTGAGTGGAGTAATCTACAGAGCAGCTTGAGCAACAGGGGTAGGCTAGATAGCAAAAGATTTTGTCTTCATCCTAAAGAAATGAGAAGGTCCAAGGGATTTTAAACACAGGATAGACATTTCTTTAAAAGTTCACTGTGGCTTCAGGGTGGAGAAGTGACTTTGGCGTATAAAAGGGGATATATGAGAATAACTAGGATAGAAGCCACAGCAGTTTTGCAGGCTAGATAAGCCTATGACTTAGACTAAAGTATTGGAAGTTGAGAGGAGAGAACAGATTTGGGAATTCGGGGTGGGGAGAAGAGTGAGAAGTACTGGCTCAGTGGGAGATTTCAAACAGATTCAGTTTAGACTAGCAATTGCAACCCCACCCCACCCCCAACCGCCCAGGGAACACTGGATAATATCTGGAAATATTTGGGGTTATTACAACCAGGGGAAGAAGGTGGTGCTACTGACATTTAGCAAGTAGGGTCCAAGGATGCGGCTAAACATCCTACAAAGCACAGACTTATCCTATAGCAAGGATTATGGAATCCAAAATACCAAAAATGCCAAAGTTTCAAAACTCTGGTCTAGATCCACCTTGTTTCTTGTCAACTCCACTGAAATCAGACAGATCCTCATCCCCATGTCACCAAGATGAGTAAACCAACTCATAGGTGGGCATTATTCACAGGGAAGCAGCAAGAAGGATCAGTCAGTGGCTACCTGGCACCCACTGAGCTCCCAGTTTGGACAAAGGAAGCTCCTGGTTACAGATGGGGGCATTCTGAACTATCCTCTCTCCCCTCCTCCCCTTGCTAGTTCTATATATCTGTCCCAAAGTTTATGAGAGCTAGGAAGACTTGCCTACTCTGCTTCCAGAAGCTTGTGTCTCACTTAGACCCTGCCCGGTGTTTGTCAATAGCTTTTGTTTCTGGGGCCACAGTCAGATACCTTCAGGCTTGGGGAAAAGGGGGCCTTTGGAATATCAGCAAAGGGATTTTTTTTAATTAATTTTTATTGGTGTTCAATTTACCAACATACAGAAAAACACCCAGTGCTCATCCCGTCAAGTGTCCGCCTCAGTGCCCGTCACCCATTCCCCTCCAACACCCGCCCTCCTCCCCTTCCACCACCCCTAGTTCGTTTCAGCAAAGGGATTTCTGAAGCTCAGAGTAATGAGAAACTTACTAATTAGTATTTTGCATAATTATCCCAATATATTGCTCCTAATAAGTAGTTTGTCTTTTTTTACTGGCAAGTAAATAACTTGGCAAAGCTTACACTAGTCCTTAAAATCAGGCTGAGGACCAGACCCCAAATTCTGGTTCTTTGGCCTGCCTCCCTTTTGCTCCCCCTCCACCTGTCCATCAGCCAACACGTACCTTCTCTCAGCTCCCAGAAAGGTTAACTCCCCAAACAGCTCTCATAGAGGGTTGGTTAAGCCTTCTCCCAAAAGGTGAGTCATGGTCCCAAGCCGTAAACCTTTCTTAAAATTTCTCTGCCTGTTCTTCCTCCTGTATAGACTACCTTCCTCACTCTCACAGAGGGGATTGCCTGGCTCACCTGTGTCTGCTTCAAGGTGTGGAATTACAACCTCTGCTACTTGCAGCATACAATATCCAGGATCTCACAAGACAGAACAAAAAAAATGGAGAAAAGAGCAGGTGAACAAGCAAGAATGAATGAAGATAAGTGATTGTCAAAATACTAACAATAAAAAAGAAATGTAGTAACTCTGTTCTACCAGTGAATACAAATTTTCCACATTTTCATGCAGAGAAAACACATTCTCATAACAATAGTCTGCTTTGTAGAAACCAAAACTGTTTGATATTTTATCACATCCCAGGTAGGGTTCATTTCTCTTCCCAAGTCCACCTTGACCCTACATTATCATTGTTCTACCATTTCTGAAAGGATGTGATATGACTTTCATAAGAACCATGATGACTCTGGAAGATTTATTGATGACAGACTTCTGCATGAAAAGCTAAAAAAGAAAAACTCTTTGATTTGGGACTGATTGATTTTTCTGCCCTAATGTAATAGGTAGAAGATTGCCTTTCCTCCAGGAAGTTTCAGAGAAATATTTTATTTTGTTGCCTTTCAGATTCTTAAGGAAACAATGATTCATGTTTACCTTGCTGTTCTGATGATTATGACGAATAGGTGACTTACACCAACATTTGACATTCACTGCAGGTGCACAGAGTGATATAAAGATGATTTTTATTTATATGTGATTTCCAAATGTTAACCCAGACTAAAAGAAATGTGTGTGGTATGGGCCAGTAGCTAAAGGCATTTTCACGTGTACCTTGTATGGCTTCAGGGGAGAAGGAAATAAATCCAAATACGAATAAGCCCAGGGCCCTTCTCATGAATAGGCAGCTGCCTGTTGAAGTGATTTCAAAGTCTCTAGGAAATAACTATCTACCCTCAACTGGATTTCTGATGGTATTTAAAAGTGTTCACGTTGCTCATTTTTAACAGTTGAGTTCTTGTTGAAATGCAAATATTAATTGAGGAACATTTAACATAGTGAGGAAGCTAAAATATTTAGCCATTATACTTATAAATTCTGTATTAATTGGGGTTCTTCAGAGATACAGAACTAATAGAATGTATGTATTTAGGGAGGGGGCTTTATTTTAAGGAATTGGCTAAGGTAATTATAGGGGAATGGCAGGTCTGAAATTTGCAGGGCAGGCCAGCAGGCTGGAAATTCTGACGGGGGTCAATGTTACAGTCTTGAGTCCAAAAGTAATCTGGAGGTCGAATTCCTTCTTCTTTGGGAAAAGTCTTGTTTCCTTAAGGTCTTTGACCGATTGGATGAGGCCCACTCACATTACAGAGAGAAATCTGCCTTACTCAGAGTCTACTAATTTAAATGTTAGTCACATTTTAAAAATACTTTCACAGAAACATCTAGGCTAGTATTTCATGAAACAATTGGGCTACATAGTCTAGCCAAGTTGACACACAAAATCAACCATCACAAATACCTTGACTTGAATTAGTTCACTGTATTCGTTGGCATCCTGGGAGGTCGGTGCTTGGAAAAGGCTAGTTTTGACAAAGCATAAAGGAGGAGAAGAGAGAAAAGAACAACAGGACAGGACTTCTTGACAACCATAAGTCAAACACCGCAGGGGAGGGGAATCCAAGGCCAGGAAGGGGGTAGCGAGGGTATAGGGTTGCTAGGGACTTGGCTGTGCAAAAGGGAAGACAGGGATTTGAAAGTAAGTGCCCCCAAAAGTTGGAGGATGAACAGGAATATGGACATAATAAATACATAATAAATAAATAAATAAATAAATAAATAAATAAATAAATAAATAAAAACAGAATTAGCCTAGAGTTTGTAAAATCATCTGTAGAGGCCCTTGGGCCACTGTTGAACTAGTGCTTTGTTGGATCTTAGTCTCTGTTTAGGATTAATGTAAGAAATGACAAGAAGATTTACTGATTAATACTCACCATGTGCCAGATACTATTCTAATTTCTTATGTATCAACTAATTTAATCTTTCCAACCATGAAATGAAAATGGGTCTATTATTGTCCACATTGTATGAGTAAGATAACTAAGACCTAGAGAGATTAAGCTCGCTCAGGGTCACACAAGTAGAAATCGGCAGAACTGAGATTTGAGCCTATGCAACCTGACATCAGAGTTTGTGCTCATGAACACTATTCGATTGTCTCCTAAACTGCTGTTGAAGATATTATCCGGTAAGTAGGGTTCTGTGTTCCTTGTGTTAGGACATATACACATACAATATGTCCCTTTTACTACCAGGAAAAAGATTGTATCTCCCAAGGAACTGGTTTATTTAGATGTATCAGATAAGTAATTCATTTGGTTGTCTCCTTCTACAAAGTTCATAATTTTCTTTTTCAATTTCAAATTACCCCAAACCCTATTTGTAAGTAAAGTCATAAATCCTTAAAAAAAAAAGGTAGCATCGTATACATTCTTTTATTGCTTAAAATTGCCAAATAGCTATGGACTTTGAGAGATTTCGTATTTTTGAGGAAGTCCTATTAGCCCAGAAGACAAAGCTCTAAAAGCGACTTCTCTGAAAGGAACAGCTGAAGCTCAAACAACCACCAGGATTTCAGGAACTCACCTTGCAATATTAAGTGGGGTTGATGGGAATAATCTACTAGAAATTTCAGGTCTTGGAAGAATCAGCCCCAGACCCTTCTTCAGCATTCAGAAGAGCCAAATGTCCCATGTTAGCCCTGTAGCCGTCCACCTAAAGAATACTGAACTGCACACAAGATTCTTGAAAAAAAAAAAATTCAGAAGGGTAGGGCCTGAGACACGCTAAGGTGTAGAACAATTCTAGGTGGGGTATCAGGGAAAATAAAAGTCCATGGTGTCCTGGCAAAGCAACAAGTCAGTGACTGGTCCCCAGTTCTGTTTCTGATTATGTTTTTGTTTCTATTGCTTTTCCAACCCTGGCCTCCCTCTTTGACCAAGCCTGGTCTGTGCTATCTGCTCGTTGGCCTTGAATCCTGTGTATAGAGCCCGGTCCATATCCTGTCAGGGGATCTGACACCAAGCCGTTATTCCATTTCTGCCAATAAACATGTGTACTGTCACTCCAGAAGACCGCTTTATGTCGGGTCCAGTCCACTGTGACTCAGCCGGCTGACACCACAGCTGAAACATCGCCTTTATCCCAGCCCTTCACAGAGGGATGGTAGTTCCTACGTTGTCCATGATACAGGAGAGAAGACCATGAACACAAACCAGGTCCATCACCTGCTAACCCATGAATAGATCTTCCAGAACCATCGTGCTGGAACTTTAGGATCTCAGCCCTCTTTCCTTTCTGCAAGTGCCTGAGTCGAGTACAATAGGACATAGCAATGTTCAGCTCATTTCCTAGCTCAAGCTGAACTTTTCATGGAGCTTGTGGACAAGACATGTCTTTCCTCCATACAGAATGAACTTTCATATGAGCCAGCTAACTGGGCATGGCTGCCAGTAGGCCACATCCTTATGTGCTCCGAACCAGCGACAGCAGGAAAAAAAACAGGTCAGAAAACACTACAGACTGAGGTTATGAGATAATCTGGAAAGTCCAGAGGACTTCACTCAGGGGTACTTCATTACCCCCCCCACACAGACACACATCTTAGGAGTAAAAATTGAACCATATGGTGGTACTGGCAATAGACTGAAGGATGCTTAGGACACAGGAGTCCTAGATGTTTTCAGCGACCACTAGAAATCAATGTTCTCATTGATTGGCATCTCCTTCAAGACTTTAATCAACCCTCTCCACCTTTTTTTTTTTCATAGTCCTTGGAATCCTGTGTCTAGGAATACACCATTGCTTGATGATCTTAACTCCAAGTTTGAATGCTGAGCCATTCTTCAGGACTACTGAGGGCACCCATACCAAAACTGTCCACCTGGAAGCATCTCTTAGACAATCTTAATTTAAAAACTTCTGGGTAGCCCAGGTGGCTCAGCGATTTAGCACCGTTCTTCAGCCCAGGGTGTGATCCTGAAGACTCGGGATTGAGTCCCATGTCAGGCTCCCTGCATGGAGCCTGCCTCTCCCTCTCCTTGTGTTTCTGCCTCTCTCTCTCTCTTTCTCTTCCTCTCTGTGTCCCTCATGAATAAATAAATAAAATCTTTAAAAAAATAATAAAAAGTGTCATGATTAATAAAGGGTGTCTGGCTTTTTATCTTAATATTTATTTATTTGAGAGACAGAGTATGTGTGTGAGTGGGGGCAGAGGGAGAGGGAGAGAGAGAACCTCAAGCAGACTCTGCACTGAGTACACAGCTGGACACAGGGCTGGATCTCCAGACCAAGAGAATACAACCTGAGCTAAAAATCAAGAGTCCGACGCTTAACCTACTGGGCCACCCAGGCACCGTTGAAGGTGTCTGGCTTTTAAGGGCTTCCTGTATCATTCTCATGTTCATACCATCAACCTAGTCCTGTGTTCCCCTGTGCCTTCTCCCTGTGCTCTTAACCAGAAAGCATTTTCTGGTTTTTCTCATGTACTTACTTGAGAAAAAAAAAAAAAGTACAACTACAACATTCTTATGGAGCCTGAAATACGCTCTTTCAAAAGCAGTACATGGATAGAAAATTTGATAATGAGACAGACTCTCTGAAATCCCATATCAGGCAAATGACCCATCTGGTTACAAAAGATAGAAGATCTAAACCAATCCAACTTAGATGAAAAAGGGATTTACTGATCCACATACTGAGAAAATCTAACAGTAGACCTTAGGACTTCAGATTCATCTAGATTCAAGGCCCACACAATGTCATTACGATTTAGTTTTTCTCCTTCCCTTCATTTTACAACTTTATCTTCCTCTATGTTGAATTTGGATACAGGGTACACCTGCTAATAAGATGGTGGCAGTAGATTCACTCCTTATATCTTTTTGGGTTTCAGGTCCAACTAGAAATTTTGAATCCACTTTCCCAACTACTCAAATAATCATTGTGAAATTCATCATCTAGGTCCTCCTACTTTAGGTGATGGGCCATCCCTGAGCCCACCCCAGTGACTGAGAGATGGAATGCACTGGTTAGCTTAGCTTACTGTCCAAGCTCCACCCTAGATCCTAGGGAGGAGTCCATCTCAGCTTTGTGGGACCACAGGCACAGGAGTGTAGGAGGAGTGAGTCTCTTAATAGGACAAAAATTCTGTAATCATAAGAAGGGAACTGAATGCTGGTGGGAACAGCCAATGTCTCCCCGAGACTCCTGGGGCTGCCTTAGAACAAGGCTTTGGTTTCTGCCATACTTGTTTCTGTGTCTTTTTATTTTATTTTATTTTATTTTATTTTATTTTAAATTTTTTATTTATTTATGATAGTCAAAGAGAGAGAGAGAGAGGCAGAGACACAGGCAGAGGGAGAAGCAGGCTCCATGCACCGGGAGTCCGATGTGGGATTCGATCCTGGGTCTCCAGGATCGCGCCCTGGGCCAAAGGCAGGTGCCAAACCGCTGCGCCACCCAGGGATCCCTCTTTTTTTTTATTGAGGTAAAAATGATATATAACATTATATAAGTTTTAGGTGCATAACATTATAATTCAATATATGTGTTACATATATTGAAAAGTGGTCATTTATTACAAAGTGGTCACCACTGTAAGTCTAGTTATTGCCCACCACCATGCACTCGAGCCACTCGCTGATTTCATCCACTTCCTAACCCCCCTCCCCTCTGATAACCCACCAATCTGTTTTCTATACCTGCAAGTTTACTATCGTTTTGTTTTGCTTTTATGGCTTTTTAGATTATACATACCAATGAAGTCATGTGGTATTTGCTTTTCTGGGTCTATCTTCTTTCACTAATTACCTCAAGTTCCATCCATGTTATTGCAAATGGCAAGATTTCTTTCTTTTTTATGGCTGAGTAATATTCCACTATATTATATATAATATACCACATCTTCTTTTCCATTTATCCATTGCTGGGCATTTACTTTGATTTCATATCTTGGCTATTGTAAACATGCTACAAAGAACATAGGGGCGCACATATCTTTTTGAATTACAGCTTTTGTGTGTATTCTTTACATAAATATCCAGAAGTGGAGGAGATGGATCATAGGGTAGTTCTATGTTTAATTTATTGAGGAATCTCCACGTTGTTTTCCATAATGGCTGCACCAAGTTACATACCTAGTAGCAGTGTGCAAGGGTTGTCTTTTTCCCATGTCCTCTCCAATACTTACTATTTCCTGTCTTTTTGATAATAGCCATTCTAACATGTATGAGGTGATACCTCACAATGGTTTTGATTTGCATTTCCCTGATAATTAATGATGTTTAACATCTTTTCATGTGCCTGTTGGTCATTTGTATGTCTTTTTTTGAAAATTGTTTATTCAGATCCTCTGCCTTCTTTTTAGTTGGGTGTTTTTGTTGTTGTTGTTAAGTTGTATGAGTTCCTTATGTATTTTGGATATTAACCATTTACCAGATATATGGTTTGCAAATATCCTCTTATAGGTTGCCTTTTCATTTTGTTGATTTTTTTTTTCTGTGCAGAAGCTTTTTAGTTTGATATACTCTAATTTGTTTATTTTTATTTCCCTTGCCTTTCGAGTCAGATCCCTCCAAAATCAATAAGAATGTCAAGGAGCTTATCACCTCTGTTTTCTTTTAGGAGTTTAATGGTTTCAGTTATTACATGTAAGTCTATAAAACATCTTGAGTTAATTTTTGTATAGAGTGTAGGACAGTGGTCCAGTTTCAATTCTTTTGCATGCAGCTACCCAGTTTCCCAGCATCATTTATTGAAGAGACTGTCCTTTCCCTATTGTATATTCTCCTTTGTCATAAATCAACTAACCAAATATGTGTGGGTTTATTTCTGGACTCCCTTTTCTAGTCCATTGATCTATGTGTCTGTTTTTATTCCAATACTATAATGTTTTGATTACTATAGATTTGCACTATAGTTTGAAATCAGGGAGCATGATACCTCTAGCTTTGTTCTTCTTTCTTAAGATCACTTTGGCTACTGGGTTTTTTTGTGTGTGTGCGTGGTTCCATCCAAATTTTATAATTATTTGTTCTAGTACCATAATTGTTTGCAGTTAAAAATGCTAGTGGGATTTTGATAAGGATTGCACTGAATCTGTAGATTGCTTTGGATAGTACAAACATTCGAATTTACCCCCAAGGTTAAATTTATTCATAGGTGTTTTATTCTTTTTGATGCAAGTGGATTGTTTTCTTAATTTCTTTTTGATAGCTCATCATTAGTGTATATAAATGCAACAGATTTATGTATATTAATTTTTATCCTGCAACTTTATTGAATACATTTATTGTTTTTTTAGTAAAGTCTTCAGTGTTTTATATATATAGTATCATACCATCTGCAAATAGTAACAATTTTACTTCTTTTTTATTTGGATGCCTTTTATTTCTTGCCTAATTGCTGTGGTTAAGATTTCCAACATTATTTTAAATAAAAGTGATGAGAGTGGGCGTTCTTGTCTTGTCCTTGAACTTAGAGGAAAAGCTATCAGCTTTTCACCATTGAGTATGATGTTAGCTGTGGGTTTGTCATATCCGGTCTTTATTATGCTGAGGTGTGTTCCTTCTATAGTCAGTTTGTTGGGAATTGTTATCATAAATGAGTGTTGAATTTTGTCAAATGCTTTTTCTGCATTTATTGAGATGATCATATGATTTTGATCTTTCATGTTGTTAAAGTAGTGTATCACATTGATTTGCAGATGTTGAACCATTTTTGCTTCTCTGGAATAAATCTTACTTGTTTGTGATATAAGATCTTTTTAATGTACTATTGAATTCAGTTTGCTAATATTTTGCTGAGGATTTTTGCATTTATGTTTATTAAGAATATTGGCATGTAATTTTCTTTTTTTGTGTGCTCTTGTCTGGTTTTGATATCAGGTTATGCCGACCTAGGAAAATGAATTTGGAAGCATTCCTTCCTCTTCAATTGTTTTGAAAGAGTTTGAGAAGAATAAGTATTAAATAGTCTTTGAATGTTTTGTAGAATTCACTAGTGAAGCTGTCTGGTCCTGGATTTTGTTTTTTGGGGGAGGTTTTTGATTACTGAGTCAATATTCTTGCTAGTAATCAGCTTTTTTCAGATTTTCTGTTTCTTCTTGATTCAGTCTTGGAAGACAGTACGTTTCTAGGAATTTATCCATTTCTTTTAGGTTGTACAATTTGCTGGCCTGTAATTGTTTGTAGTAGTCTCTTATGATCCTTTGTATTTTTGTGATATCAGTTGTAACTTCTTTATTTCATTTGAGTCCTCTCTTTTTTTCTTAATGAGTCAGTCTGTTAAACATTTGTCAATTTAGTTTATTTTTTCAAAGGACCAGTTCTTAATTTTTTCTATTGTCTTTTTAGTCTCTATTTCATTTATTTCTACTCTGATCTTTATTATTTCCTTACTTCTAACTTTGGGCTTCATTTATTTTTTTTTCTAACTCCTTTGTCAAGTTAGAGTATTTGATATTTTTCTTTTTTCTTGTGGTAAGTATATATTGCTATATATTTTCCTCTTAAAACCACTTTTGCTTTATCGCAGAGATTTGGCACTGTTGTACTTATATTTCCATTTGTCTCCTGGTATTTTTTACTTCTTCTTTGATTTCTTTGTTGGCCTATTGGTTGTTAATGTTGTTTATTCTCCATATATTTGTGATTTTTCAGTTTTCTTCCCAAAATTTCATACAATGTAGTCAGAAAGATACTTGATCAGTCTTCTTACATTTACAGAGACTTGTGGCCTAACATATGATATATTCTGGAGAATGTTCCATGTACACTAGGCAAGAATGTTTATTCTGCTGCTTTGGATGGAATGTTTTATATATATATATATATATATATATATATATATATATATATATCCATCTGGTCTAATGTGTTAAGTCTGGAGTTTTCTTACTGTTTTTCCTGTCTGGATAATCTATCCATTGATGTAAGTGGGCTATTAAAATCTACTACTATTATTATATTGCTGTCAGTTTCTTCCTGTAGGTTGGTCTGTTAACATTTGGTTTACATATTTAGTAGTTCCTATGTTGGGTGCATAAGCACTTACAAATGTTTTATCCTTTTGTTGGATTGACCCCCTTTACCATTATGTAATGCCCTTGTTTGTCTTTTATTGCAGTTTCTTTTAAAGTCTGTTTGACTGATACTGATAGAAGTATAGCTACACAAGATTTCTTTTGGCTCCCATTTGCACAAAATACTTTTTTCCATCTCTTCACTTTTAGTCTGTATGTGTCCTCAGATCTAAAATGAGTCTCTTGTAGGCAAAATATTAATGGGTCTTGTTTTTTTAATACATTCAGCTACTCTGTGTTTTTTGGTTGGAGAATTTGGTTCATTTACATTTAAAGTTATTATTGATAAGCATGTGCTTATTGTCATTTTGTTATTGTTTCCTGGCTGTTTTTGTAATACTCTGTTTCTTTCTTCTTCTCTTTCCTTTTTTGTGGTTTTGTTATTTTCTTTAGTGTTATATTTAAATTCCTTTCTCATTGTCTTTTGTGTGATTACTATAGACTTTTTCTTTGTGGTTACCATGTGGTTCATGTGCAACATCCTATGTATATATATAAAACAGTCTATTTTAGGTTGACAGCATCTTAAGCTATAATGCATTGTAAAAATCTCTACATTTTAATCCCCACCCCATGTTCTGTTTTTGATGTACTATTTTACATGTTTTCATTTTGTCTATCTCTTAACTGATTATTATAGTTATAGTTAGTTTTAATATTTTGGGTTTAAATTTCACTTTGGTTTTATAAGTGATTAATCCACTATTTTACTATATAGTTGCATTTACCAGTGAGATTTTTACTTTCATTTGTTTTTATTTGTTTCACTAGTTTTAAAAATACTAGTTAGTATTTTTCTTTTCTTTTCTTTTCTCTTCTTTACGAAATCCCTTTAATATTTCTTATAAGGCTGGGTTAGTGGTGAAAAACTCCTTTAGTTTTTTTTTGTCTGGAAAACTCTTTATTTCTCCATCAATTCTGAATAATAACCTCACCAAGAGTATACTTGGTTTTTTCCTTTCATCACTTTGAATATATCATGCCATTCTCTTCCTGCCTATAAGGTTTCCGTTGAAAAGTCAGCGGACAGTCTTATGGGGGTTCCCTTGTATGCAATATGTTGTTTTTCCCTTGCTGCTTTTAACAGTGTCTATCTTTAACTTTTGATATTTTAATTATAATAAGTCTTAGTGTGGATATCTTTAGTTCCATCTTATTTGAGTTCATCTTATTTAGAAATATCTGTATATCCAGAGCTGGACATCTGTTTCTCTACCCAGGTTAGGGAAAATTCCAGCCTTTATTTTTTCAAATAAGTTCTACCTTTTCCTGTCTCCTTCTGGGAGGCCTATGGTGCAAATGTTATTCTGCTTAATGTCTCACAGGTCTCTCAAGCTAGCACCACCTTTTTAGAAAAATTCTTTCATTTACTTATTTGCTATATTGATCGGGTCAGTTCCACTGCCCTGTCTTCCAGGTCACTGATCCATTCTTCTACTTCATCTAGTCTGCTGTTGAAACTGTCTAGTATTTTTTTTTTTCAGTTCAGTTATTGTATTATTCAGCTCTCTATTGTTTCTATCTCAGTGTTGAAATTCTCACATGTTCATCCATTCTCCTCTCAAGTTCAGTGAGCACCTTTATGACCATTACTTTGAATTCTTCATCAGGTAGATTACTTACCTCCATTTCATTAAGTTCTTTTTCTGAGGTTTTATTCTGTTCTTTCATTTGAAGCACATTCTTCTGTCTCCTCATTTTGCTTGACTCTGTTTGTGTTTATGTGTTAGGCAAAATAGCTCTCTCTCCCAGTCCTTAAAGGAATGCTTTGAGTAAGAGATGAATCTTATGAAACCTTGCCCTAGTCTTTGATTTTTTTACTCAGAACTCTGTGATTGTCTAAGTAGCCTGTTTTGTTCTTGAAAGGTTCCAGTTTTTGAGGGTGTGCCAATACCTGTTAGTGTTCCAAAGGGAGCAATCTCAGTCACTGCCTAGTTTCAGGCTAACTGTAAGCCAGATCCTCAGGCAACAGCTTTTAAGATATATATCTTATTTTATATATATTATATATTATATTATATTTTATATATTATTTATATATTATATATAATATATATTATTTATATATATACATATATATATATATGTATATATATAGTCTTGTAGGTCTGAATCATAAACTGTGCTGACTTCTAGACAAGGAGATCTAGAAGTGTCTCCTGCATGACTGTTGCAAAAACTATGGCTTTCGATGTGTGTATAAGCTCCTTTCTGGGAGGTATCAGAGAACTCTGGTGAGCTAAGGGAGGTTGCTAATATTGTGTATCCCTGCCCATGTTCTCTGAGAGCATCTCTGTAGCCTCTAGATATGTGGCAAACCTAAGCCTGCCCCTCAGGCTAAAGTTCCAGAACAAGAAAATAGACTTTTTCCACATGAAGACTGGGGACATGTTTCAGTCTGCTCTTTGTACAATGCCCTGAGGGTGGCCAAGGACTATCTCTATAAGTGTTTCAGAACCATGGGGCCTCAAAATTCCAGGGCCAGATGCTCAAGGGATATCCCTTTGTGTGGGTTGTGCATACCTGCAGGCCACAACCATGACACTTGATTGACAGGGCACTTGGTTGGCCTGGCTGTGGCTATATAGCCCCATGGCTGCAGCATTCAGGAGTGGGACTATTCCACCAAAGCTGACAGGCTAAAGGTGGTATACAAAAATGGCACCCATCAGCACTAGCCCCAACAAAGCAGAAGACCATAAAAATGGCACCCATGAGTGCCCCATCCCTGAAAAGAGTCCCCCAAATTTTGTCTCTCTGGAGGATGCTTTAAGATTAACAAATGAGTCTCCTTTGCATATGGTCTAGGCTCCTTTCAAATCATTGATATCACATTGAATCTCAGGGTGAATGGGTCTATGTACAAGACCCTTAAGAGCAGATATTCTGTTCCCAATAGCTCTGTGGTTCACCTGGAAGTAAGACCGTTGGTTTTGAAGGCCAGATTCTTTGGGGGCCCATCTTCCCATGGGTTGGGTGCTTTACATGGAGTGCAAATTCCTCGCTTCTCAAGGATCATGTCTCCATCTCTCCTACCTGTCTTGATGTCACCCTTTCATCTCTTGTTGTAGAAGCACTATTCGGCTAGATTTCAAATCCTTTCAGAGGGATTGTTCCATATGTAGCTATAAATGTGCTGTGCTCATGGGAAGAGGTGAGTTCAGAATCCTTCTATGCCACTTTTTGAACACTCCTTCTTGTTCTGTGTTCTTGATCCAGCCTCAGCCTTAGTCTGTCTTACTCTTCTCTGGTCTTGACTCTTGTGTGTAAGCAACCCACAGCCTGTCTGATCTGTTGGTACCGCCTGTGGTTCTGCCTCAGTCAATCTCTGCCTATGAAACCTCAATTCCACTGAAGCCTTGCTGAGACCACTGGCCAAGTCAAACTTGAAGTATGCTATACAGTGTCTCCAATTTGAGCCCCGTGACTCTACCTGTTACTGGTCATATTAAAAGTAGACAGAATCTGAGATTTCTACAATTCAGACCAAAAGAGAAAAATCTGTAAGCATCCTAACAAAACAGATAGCTGACTTTGGCTAAATGAAAGGATTATTTAGAGATGTATACAGGGAAGAAGGAATATAGCCAGGTGATAGATATAGAGAAAAGGAATTGCATTTAACCATAGGATTCTTTCTAACAACAGTTGATTGACAAACTTCTAGAACTGAAAGGAATTTTAGAAAATATTATTTACTGTGACAAGAGGACAGAGCATATATGTGTGTGTATCAGGTAAGATTCTAGTGTGTATCAACTAAAATTCTAGCTGGAAAAAGAAAATTAATTTATGCTGAGTTAAGCAAAATAAGCAATGTTTAACTTTGGGTATATAGAGAACTAGATGCTCAAATGATGTCCTTAGGAATCTTTTTCTCTCTAAGTTCTGCTTTCATCCGTGATGCCATCATTGTCAGACATATCCTTTCCCAGAAAGGGAAAGAAGGCCACAAGTAGCTGCAGACCCACATCAAACCATCTTAGCGCTCCAGCAAAAAAGAGCATATTATCTTTCCTGATTTCTTCAGTCTGGGTCCATGGAAGGCTCTCACTGACCAAGTTTAGGTCACATGCCCACATGTTAAGCAATCGCCATGGCTAAGTATAAGAAACACTGAATGACCTAGCCCAGGGCATTTTAACATATGATTAAGAACATGGAGCTCCAAAACTAGATGGCTTGGATTCAGATCTCATTTCCTCTACATATTGGTTGTGTGCTCTGTGAATCATCTTCTTTATCTGCAAAAAGGAGATAAGAGTTCAACCTTAGATGAGTACTGTAAAAGTCAAAAGAGATAATATAACATGCTTAGGACAAATCTGGTGCACCCAATAAATCACCCAATAAATTTATTGGGGCACACCCAATAAATCAGATACGTTAATTATTGTTATGATAAAGATGATAAGAATGATGATGATTAGCTCTTCTCTGGGCAGGGAGTGTGGTTAGCCACACAAAAACAATATGTTCTGAGAGTGAGAGAGAGCTGATTCCTAAGCGATAGTGTTCTATTATCAGAGGAAGGGTAAAGAATATTGATCAAGCAAAAACAACAGATAGCTACTGTAGCATGTGTGTAAATAGCTGATATTCACATGTATTGTGGGTGTGGGTGTGAGTGTATGTGAGCGGTGTGTATTGGATTATGGGAAGAGGACTTGGAGAAAAAGTGCTCCTTGCAATTCTTTTTTCTAGTTAAATTACCAGTGTGATCTCCTATCTCCTCTATTAGGGATATTGAGAGCAGCTCTGAGTGTGTTGTGCTTGGACCTGATTTGGCTCAAGGGTGTCCATTACTGGTCCCCAAACGGGTGCTTCAGTGTTGCAGCTTTGGTGTTGAAGTGATACAGTGATGCACTGGTGATTGGAATAGAGCCATGTCTTATAATAATGGAGGCCTGGCTTATGCTGGAAGAAAATCTGAGTAATAATAAACAGCTTTTGCCTGTGTACAACAAGGAGGGTTTTATTTTCCCCAAAACTCATGAATTTACTCCATAAAATTTACTGAGTGTATAATGTATACCCGGAACCCATTTAGGGCCTAGAGCTCAAGTACAGAAAAAAAATTAGGAACAAGGATAATAAAACCTAAAGCTAGAGGCATGGTAAGGGAAAGGAAGAGCCAGAAAACTGTTTGTTTTAAGCAAATGTGTTATCCTTTTGAAATTATTTCCTATATTTATCTTCTAAGAGCAGAGTCCACATTAGATAGACCATAAATCCAACTGAGTTCTGAGAAATAATATATTCTCAGACTTGCCTGAGGTGGGGTTTGCATGGCTGTATGTTTTTCTTGGTTTTATTTGCATGAGAAAAAAGAGAATAGAAAAAAAAAAGCTTACCAAGCACAGCTGTAAGACTTTAGTTTCAACAAACTATTAAAATTACTCCTCCACTCAAAGGGTAGATTTTTTATTTTTCATGAGTATATCTTAAGCCAAAAGGTAGCCCCATAATTTTCTTCCAAATTTAGGTTATTTTGTAGATTTTCTGTCTGTCTTTCACTTAGTCTATCATCCAAAATGCTTCTATATAATCATGAGTAAAGGAGAAAGGAAGCTAAGCTTTTTTTTTTTCACTCCTTAAAGAAAAATTGTCAAATTTATCACTTCAGATATGATTCTTTAGATAGATTGGCTGCAGTAAAAAAGGCTTACAAATGAGTGCTAACCATTTTTCTGGCTCATGTTTTTTACTTGTTTATATTCCTCATCCAGTAAATGCTTTAAATTATTTTCCACTTCCTCATTCACAATTTTTCTTTGTTCTGAGTAAGAAGGTTGTTTGTCACAGGATGTAATAAAACATTATAATCAGCTTGAAACAGTAGAATTAGACATTGTTGAGTGGGACATTGTGCTTGGGAAGTATTGGCCTGACCTCTTGCATGTCTAACTTGGGGGGGCAATGAATGTCTTCTGAAGTGGAAGAGTGATCACCCATGGGGAAGTGAAAGCAAGTGTTTCATTTGAAGATGCTCTTGCTGATAACTTGCTTGCCAAGCACACAAAGTTGGCTAGAAAGCAAAACCAGTTGCAACACAATATTTGGAGAAAACTTTGAAGTATAACCAATTTCCCCCTTTAATCATAATTTGCTGAACAAAAACCATGTTCCATAAAGAAGCTAAAAAAAAAAAAGAATCTATTGGAAAGAAGTTGTATTTTAAATATAACTCCTCATAATTCTCTGTCAAATCCCAGGAAGCCAAGGTTAGACCCAATAAAAGTTATACAACATTCTGATACCCAGATGCTCCAATCCAATGAATCAGACCATAGGGATAAAGGGAAGTCTTTGCTCCACTAGATTCTTGTACCAAAATTGATGGTACCATGACCTTTTGACTATTTGAATCTTCTGGGGGGAAAAAGTGACAGCCTATGTATTCTAGACAAAACTAACAATTATAACTTCCAATAGGTATATTGATTGTCTAGGTGCCTGCCAAGTTTGATTCTTTCAGTTTTATCCTGTGAGCCTTTATTAAAAATGAACAAAATTGTTCAAGGACTTCAACTATCATTTAGTGGACTTGTCAAGTGTACCACTGGCAATAATAGGAGATTTTGCCTCGCCTGTGTTAATGAAATGCACTTGGCCACAATTTAAGGATTTTCATTCATTTTAACTTATTCTTACTGAACAAAACTCTTCAATTTACATTTCTAGTAATTTCACAAATTAATTTAATACATTTCTCTCCCTCCAAGTAACATAGTATAGGAAGAGGTATATTGATTTTAGAGGAAGATGGAAGTAGATTGAAATTAAGAGCTGTAAAAACTAGACAAATTACTAACCACCCACCTTCCAGCACTAGATACTTTTCTTCTGTACAATGACAAAAAGTCACCTGAATGGGATAATATGTGTAAAGTGTCTGGTAAAGTGGTATATAATAGGTACTTGATAAATACTCTTCCAATCATTTTTTGGTTCCAACGAGTCCTATGCCCACAAATTAGACAGCTTTACATTTGAATTTTATTTGCAAATGCCTACCTGTCTCCAAGGGTCAGACTGTCCTGCTCCAAAGACTAGATGACAATCTATTTAATGCACCTGCAACATCACTCCTGCAGCTACTAATGTTATCCATCTGTTCAGTGAACCCCTGTTGAGCATCTATTCCCTGTAAGCCACATGGCTTGGGGATTCTAAGATGAAGAAGATCCAGAGTCAGCATACAGAAAGCTGACTTCTTGCAAGGGAGATGAGCAAGAAAGTCAATAGTTACATCACAGTCATAAGTTTTATCCAGGGGGTCTTCACAAACATATGAGAGAGTCTGGGCTCCCCAGTGACAACGGAGGGAAGCAGGAAGTCCAAGAATGCATCAGCTGAGTCTAGACCTACCAGGAGTGATAACCAGGGCAAGATGGGGACAGGAGGAGATGCAGGAAAACAGAGCTCTGGCGGAAGAAATGATCTCTTTTTCTGGTAGCACAAAACCCATTACACTCAGTGTCTATAATCTTGTACTTCTATTTACCCTGAGAGAAAAGTTTTGAGCATCTGTTGTGGTCAAGGTAGACTGTTAAAAGGATGTAAAGATGGAATTAAGGTCTTCAGGAAGCTTGGATTCTAGCTGGAAGAGTGAGATGCATGTATTGCAATCCCCATGTAGCTTGAAGTCAACACGTGTGCCTAGAACTGTATGTGCTATCCAAAATTGGTGATTTATTGAACTTATTTTACAGAATTAAGACCTTCCCCAGAATAAAAACATTGCGTCCCAAAGTATTAGAGCCCAAGATTTCCAAACTTAGTCTCTAAGACAAAGTTGGAGCAGATTCCAAATCACTAGTCTGCTCAAAAGGGATGTTTTTAAGTTGAGAACATGAAAGTGACTGAATTGCATGTCATATTATATTTTGAAATAATAGAAAAGTTGCAAAAATGGTTAGAAAATTAAGCAGTAGGGAAGAAAACAGATGACCCAAGCATCTTTGGAAAACAGTGTTTTGACTGGATACTGTAAGGCTAAATACAAGAAGAACTGCCACAAACAGTGTATTGGTAAATTTGTTCCTCACAGGGATATGGGTTCACAACTCTGAAACTATTTTATATGCATAATAGGGTTGAACTAATGAATAAACATATAATGAAACTCTAGAAAAAATATATTGTTGACAACTAACATTGCATATATTTCCAAATTATAATATTTATATAAAGAATAAAATATAAAGAGTTCACTTATAAGATTAACACAGAAATTATATTAACTAAAGATTATCTTAGGAAATGTAGTTTGATGAAGATTTCATTTGAGTAAAAGATTAGTTTTATAAGTATAATCTTTTTTTCACTGCTAATGAGAGGTAATCCAAACTTTGCCTGAGGAGAAAGTCCTTTATTTTGTGTTTTGGTCCAGAAAGTCCAATACTCTTTAGATTTGGAGAAATGAACCATGAAACAACCCACTGCTGCATCTGGCACGTGAAGGTAGAGGAACTACGTATGAGAGGGGGGCTCTCCTGGATCCGCAGGCCTCAACAACCTTCTAATGGAGTTCAGCTCCGGAAGGCACAACACCTCAAAACCTAGGGCCACTCTTGGGGAAGGGACCTTCTGGCAAGTTTGGAAAAGCTCCCTGTGACATAGTGAGTCTCATGATGTCTTTTGGGGCCTCAGGCATTTTAAACATCTCCACCATCTCTTCATCTTGTTTTGAGCATTTGGATTTCTCTTCTTTCAGCTCTTGAATCAGAGAAGTTAATTCTTCCATCAGCAATGAGTTGGTCCTCTTGACCTTTCTGTAAGTGTCCATAAGGCTAGCTATATTTAAAGACTCTTTCTCTAGCCTGGTATTCTCTGAAAAGGGTTTAACCCCAGTATCCTTTTTAGTAGCCCTCAGCTTGTCAACTAGTTGGACTTTCTCTCTAATCCATGTAACCAGCATTTCTGAAATCTGCTTTTCATGTCTTACATAAAGCCAGCTTCTAACAGACTGAACAAGTCTGAATAGAAATAAGAGACCCACCAATAAGGTGATGACAAGTGGACACATCACTATTTCCCACTGGATGTTGTGGAAAGCCAGTTGTGGACTCAGATAATTGGGCAGCATGTTCTCTACCACCTTGCCCAGCTTCCCAAGAATCAGCCCAAATCCAAACTTTGTAGAAGATAACAGCTCCTCCATGGCATGGATCTACCACTGGGTTCTGCCCAGTAACCATGGAACCACCAGCCACAACAAAACCTTGGGAACACCCCAACATTCCATCTAGAACCCAACCAAGGCAACTGACAGCCTGGAATGGTCAGTGATATGGTCAATGGAGGAGGGAGATTTGCAAGTAAAATATACTTGTCTTAAAAATATAAAGTAAGTAAATATATTTATAGCCAGGTTTCTCACAGTTGGAAACATAAATTCTAAATAAGAAAAGGGAGGAAGTTAAAACAAACCATATGATGCAGGACTGGAGTTAGAGAAAACAGTATGAACTGATTTAAAATACACACACACAGAGTATATATAAATGTGTATATGTGCATGTGTTACTTTACATATTCATATCTCTAGCTTTGTCTGCAATGAGGGCCTAGAAGTAATGACACTCCAGTAGCAATAAGCATGCCTAGTGCCCAGATCTTGGTTTCTAAATATTATTCTCCAATAAAAGAAACCAGGATGCTCCCTGGAGAACTGGTTGTTTCCTGGGGGAGGGAAAAGTCAAGGTGAGCTGTACTAAAAAAAAAAAAAAGAAGAAGAAGAAAGAAAAAGAAAAAGAAAATACAATAAAGGCACATTGAAAGGGCACAAGAGCCTACTTGAAAAGAGTTCCTAATGCCCAACTCTGAAACAATTTTAGCAACAAAATAATTAACAATAGGATTGGATCATAACCCAAAGGACTAAATAAATATCCTTGAGTTCATATTGATATAAATAAATAAACAAATAAAAGGTAAAGAAGAGACAACACTTCCTTACAGAACTCCCACTAATAAATGTGGAAGGAATAAGGGAACTATAAAGTCTCCATGATCATATCTGAATAGTAATTGCTGCTGGGAATAATCATGGATGGATAATAAAATTAGTGGGCAAATGTTTAAGGAGAAGCCAAATATTTATATAGTCTTAAAGTACCTCTCCTAAAATATATTTTTTAAGTGAAAGATGAAACTATGGTAAAAAGGCCTATAGCCAAGTGATCAAGCTTAACATCACCAGTAATAAGATAAATCAACATCCTGTATCCTTGATATGATGGCCTGAGGAAGGCACATCTTCTCTGCGGTTTTCTTTACAATAATATATAACTTCAATTTAATCATAAGAAAACATTGGACAAACCCATATTAAAGAAACTCAACAGGCATGAAAGACAAGGAAAGTCTGAGAAACTGTCATAGATTGGAGGACACCAAGGACACAGGACAACTAAATGCAAAGGGGGAATCTAGAACAGAAAAAAAAAAAAGACTTTGGTGGAAAAACTGGTAAAATCCATATAAAATCAATAGTTTACTTAATAGTATTATACCAATATTAATTTCTTAACCCTGATCATTCTACTATTTTATGTTTACTATGTTCACATCATGGAAAGCTGAGTAAAGGGGATATGGAAACTGTTCTATTGGCAACTCTTTGTAAGTCCAAAATTACGTCAAAATAAAAGTTTAAAAATAAAAACCAATAAAGTTAAGCATTCTGACTCTTCTTTCCACAAATGGATTTGAGATCACTCAAGTACTATTTTAGTTTCCTAAGGCTGCTATAACAAATTACCAGAAATGCGTTGGCTTTTAACAATGCAAATTTGTTATCTTACAGTTTTATAGGTCAGAATTCAATGTGGGTCTTGTTGGACCAAATAGGTGTCAGCAGGACCATTTTCATTTCTGGAAACTCCAGTGAAGAATCCTTTTACTTGCCTTTTTAGTTTCCAGGAACTGCCTCAACAGGATGGCTTCTTCATCTTCAAAGCCAACAATGGCAGGTCACACTGCCATCTCTCTGTCTGACTACAGCTGGGAAAAGTTTGCCTTTTTTAGGGACACGTGTGATTAGACTGGACCTACCTTCATAATCTCCATCTCATAGTCTTTAATTTAATCTCCCCTGCAAAGTCCCAATTACCATGTAACACAACATATTCATAGGTTTTGGAATTAGGACATCCTTGGGTGGGGGGTATTATTCTGCTTACCATATGGACTTTTCAGGGAAAATGAGACTTAACTCTCTCTGTCAGCACCAGGGAACTCCTAAAAGACAGACAAAACAAATTCCCAGAGTTTTCCTATGAAGTCAGTTGAAGTATCCTGCACAGTGTTGGCTCTTAATTAATGATCAATGATTTGCCCTGAAGATGAAACTACTACACTACTACCATCGGTTCTTTAGTCAATGTTGGACTACCATCCAGGTGGTTCATTTGTATCCAGATGGTGTTCCCATTTCCACTAGGAAGTTCTCAGCCTTTGTTAGAACTACACCTCCAGGCCCTCCCATTCTCATTTTGGCTGGGTCCTGTGGCCAAGTTGAGATCTACTCAAGTGCCTTGCACTGCACCAGGCACAGGGTAAATATGTAATAACTAATTGAGATGAACTCTCATGAAGGTGTTGCCCATGCAGTAGACCTATATGTCCTTGTTTCATATCTGCTTTGGCCTGTTAAGAAATGAAAATCCATCTTTGCCCTGATTTCAGAAGAATGTAAGAAAAGAACAGAAAGTGGTTCTTTCCATAATTTTGGTGTGATAGAGCAGATAATGTCTTTTTATTATGGTCTTTGATGCAAACAGGGAGAGTCAGGCTGAAAATACAATTTTCATGGACTATCTAAATGTTAAACCTTAGCACTTTGAAGCACCTTATACAATGCCGGATCCTCAAATTATTCTCAGATATTTATGTGAATAAATGTACATTTTATTCATGGACCCTTTGCAAAAAACCATTAATAGTTTTTGAGGTGGACACTTGACGAGATGAGCACTGGGTGTTTTTCTGTATGTTGGTAAATTGAACACCAATAAAAATTAATTTAAAAAAAAATAGTTTTTGGATCCACTTGCCAACGCAGCTAAATCTGAGCTAAACCATCACCTGAGGGCTTTTAAAACTGCTGATATCCAGATGTCTGCACTTGCCCTAAAATAATCCTGATTTAATTATTCCAGTAGGGTCTCAGTCATTAGTATATTTATGCTTCCTAAGTGATTATGATTGAAACCAAGAAGCAAAACAACTAAATTAAAGAAATAGTGCCTCTCAAAATGTGCTTTGCAGAAGAAATGGGTGTGAGGTTGCCCCACCCCACCCCCAGGTTGAATTCGGCCTCCATTTCTTATGTACAGGTGACATCCATTTAGTAATCTGATGGCTTCTTCAGAGGTCTAACTGGCACAGTCCTTTTCAATGCTTGCCCAAATTGTTCATTCTGGAAGCATCACTCTCTCTCGGTTGTCATTTCTGCCCCCACCCAGCTTGCTTCAGTTTGCTGATTGCTAGACCAGGACTAATGTTCTATGTAACACCCACTCTGCCCCCTGCAGCCACCTTCATGCATCCCCATTTGTCACTTTCATGGCTCCGATGCTTTCTTTCATCCTTCTGTGATAACACTTCCTCATCCCTTATAATCCTTTGCTATTTTTTGTTGTTGTTGTTGTTAGAGAAAGTAAGTATGCGTGTGTGCATGAAGTGGGGAAGGGGCAGAGAAGGAGGGAGAGAAAATCACAAACAGGCTCATACCCAGTGCAGAGCTCAAGCGGGGGCTTTATCTTATGACTCCGAGATCATGACCTGAGCTGAAATCAAGAGTTGGGGACTCAACCAACTGAGCCACTGATGTGCCCCTCTTTGCTATTTTTTAGCCCAAATGATGGGAAGAATTAGAGTAGGAAAGGAATTCAATGAGGTGCTGTGGCCACCATAAAAATATGCCTCCCAGATCTCCAACTACAGAAAGCTGAGTTGACCTACAGGTCCAGGTATGCTATGCTTAGGACTCCACTATCCCATTAGCACAAGGCCACCCTTCCTTTGGATGCTCCCAGGCTATGGCTTAGCATTACAAGATGCTAAGTTTGATGTATCCCTGAAAGCCTTCAGCTCCTTCGACTAGTGACTTGGGTTCAAGGGCTCCTTACGGGTCTTGCCAAATGTACCCAAAACTGCACCACCAAGTGAGACTCTTCCCCACCCTTTTCTCCTTTCTTTCTTCAAAGATCAGGACTACAGCCAACATTTATGGCTCTCCCTGTCTTCCCAGCTCCCTCTGCATTTTTTCCCTCCCATGCATCTCCCTAGATAAATTTATTACACATCTAATCCCATCTTGGTCTGCTTCTTGGAGAACCCAAACTAGCATGTGTACTATAGGGGGATGTGGAAAGAATAACTGAAATTCAGTCCAAAAGAAAATAATAACTATTCCTAAATTCATTTATTTAATCATCATCAACTAATGCATACGTGTGTGTGTGTGCACATCCATTCACTTTCAAAGAAGAGATGTAAGGAACGAACAAATTGGGCAATTGGATAGCAAAAGGAAAAAACTAATAATATATGCCAAAAGGACTCACAGCACTGGTTCTCAAACCCTGGTTTCACATTAGAATCACTCAGAAAACTTTAAAAAGTGCCTTCTTGAGTTTCCAATGCAATTGGGGGGATGATCCTGGGAATTTGCACTTAAAAAGCTCCCCAAATGATTCAAGTGTGCAGTAACATTTGAGACCCTTACCCTATAGGTGTGCATACAGATAGGCCACAATTTATGGTACCTATAATACGTAAACTACCCAGTTGCTCAGGAGAAATGTGGTTAATCGCAGTCCTGAGGGAAGAGAAAAATTTCTTCAGCAGATCTTCACAAAGGAAATACTGTGGGATGTCATCAACCACATCCTTAACAACATCCTTACAGTAAACACAAAAATGACTTTCAAAGAGTTGCTCCCTATGACATCCTTCAATGTTGCCAGGTTCTTTCCATGTGCTACCACTTAGCTCAGGCAGGTTCTGCTCACGTACATATTTGGAGAGGAATTTTCCATGTTGGTTAGTGTATCTCACCCCGAAAAGGCTTCGCGCTGTCTTAGGTAAAGTTTCATGGTTGAACTCCAGGGGTAGCAGAGAATATACACTTTTATCTTTTTTTTTTTTTTAATACTGGGATTCTCTATAAAATTGTTTCTTCAGAAGATTCTACTGCTAATGAGCATTTGAAAATCACTCCTCAGCCTAAAGAAAAAGAAACCCTCTCACTTTTCAGCAACTCTAGGTTGACCTCAACTGAACCCACAATAAATCCTGACTTCAAAATCATGGAAATAATTCACTTCACTGTGGAATGATCAATAGAGATGAATTTCAGACTGACTTGATATCCAAATAGATAGGGCATGCCTGGCCAGGAGTGCAGAGGTAGGTGCCACACAGCTAATGCTAGGCTACAACACACGAGAGAAACACATTCCTCTTACATGGCTGAAGTTTCAATGACAGTAACTCAAAGACTGACAGAGAGTCCCCATCTTAGAGTTAATTCTTTTCATTTCCTCACAGCCGTTCAGACAAACTATATAAAATCTGAATATGAAGAAATGAGTTTGTAAAAGTCCAGGTTTCTTAGGACGTGATATATCAAAATAGGTCACCTTGTTGGGATTCTTACCTCTAGACTCTAATCTGGCCATCCTCTATCTTCAAAGGAACACCCCCAGGGAACCTCCCCATCTGGGCATGGGCCACACCTGCACAGATCAGATGGGTCTCACCAGCTTCCTGTGCCTGGCTCATGTTGGTGCTGCATACTGAACTTCTGGCTGCTTCCCCTTCCTGAGCTTTTCTACCCAGTACCCTTGCAACAAACCTGGAATGGCAGGTTTTAAGAAGTTCAATAAATGAGCTCTCCATCACTTCAGATTTACTAATCTCCTTTGCTTATTGAGCTGCAGTTCACGGCAACTCTGGTGAAACTGATTAGAAAAAACTTAATATACAGTTCCATTACCTATGAATTAATGTATGCTTCAAGGACATTGCTTTTTAGCCGATAGAAGGTGCATGCTATTAGCATTTTGGAATGACCCTAGTAGTGACTTTGAAAAACTTAAGCAGGAGGTGTATTGAAAATCTCAGAACCAGGCAGCAGCAACAGTTGAATGTGAGTTCCAAGGTGGGTCTTTATACCATGCCAAACGAATGAGCAAGACTGTCCAAAGAATCAGAGTTCAAGGATACCCAGAAGAGAGGGGAGAAAAGAGTCATTATATCTGCTGATCAACTTGGGTCTTTGTTATTATATCACTTCTATTCTTGCTTCAAATGGATGTGCACAGAAAATGCTGATGTGGAGCAAGAGATTCATTTTTTAAGTATCATGACTTTATAATTTGAAATGACCATTCACCTACTCCACCCTTATTCCATATTCACCAACAGCCTATCATTCTGCATGGATGGTAGAAGTAAAAAGAGCCATCATTACTTTCCTTACAAGAAGAAAGGGAGCCTTGTTTGACTGCAGAATTCCAGATGCAAGGCAGATGCCTCATTCTTGCCTCCTACTCCAGTTTACCAACACTTGCCTTCTGCTAAGGCATGGGGGTAAAAAAAAACCTATCAGATTCTTTCTGGAGAGAAAAATCTAGATAGTGCAGAAATATAAAAAACTGAGCTTGTGAATAAAATAAAGCCACCCCTGGAGGATAAAGGTAGAAAATGACTGAAGAGCCAAGATACAACATTTTACCGCCATCACCGCCATCCTAGTTTTTACCCTATGCTGGCCTCATGTATAGTCCTGATGTTAGTGGAGCATGGGTATGCCAAAGGGCTCACTATTCTAGCCCAGCACTGACATTCTTCTGGAGTGAGCCTCCCCCTTTTCAGTTTTGGGTTCCTGTCATCCCATCTCTTCCCCTTGCCACTATTCTAGGTCCCCATCCTGCTGCCCCAGTGTGGCCACATCAGCATGGCTTGGGAAGCAGTCACATGGGACAGGTTCTCCCCAAAGAGTTTACTCAAAGCTTGTGGCAGGTTTACCAGTTAGCGAAATAAAATCTGCTTCCTCACTTCTAGTTTTAAAGCTCTTCAATGGTGCATGTGAGTAATGACATGGGTAGAATTTAATATCTGGTGATTTGCTAAACTTCTCTTGAAAACTGCAAAACCTTTTCAGAGACAATGCAAGAACACACTTTGAGATCCCCGTTTCCATCCTAAGTGAAAGACAGGGACCAAGAAGTTAAAAGAAAAGAGCTGTAATAGTGCCAGGCTGAGGGCAAATGAGCAAAATGCCAGGCTGTGGAAAATCTCAGTAAATCAGTTCTGGAAATTGTTCTTCTCCTTTCTTGCCCCAAGGCAAAAAAAAAAAAGTGAAGTAAGGAATGGGAAATTTTATCAAATTGGACTTCACTTCATTATTCTCATTCTCACAAATCCACCACTCTCCAGGGCAACCTAACCCCAGGTGATGCTTTTTAAATAAGGTGTTCTGTCTCAGATTTGCCTGGTCACAATTCACTGGTGACTGCACAGGAGAGTTAAGGGTGGGAGGTTTTGTCACCAATGCTTTTAAGAAAGGCCTGCAGTGTTCTTAATTTTATTGAGCTTTTCTACTGTGTGTCCGTATATGCATGTGTGTGGTCAACGGCATTTGTGAAAATAATCTTTTAAACATAGATATAGATAGATGATAGATAGATAGATAGATAGATAGATAGATAGATAGATAGATAGATGATAGAATATATATTTATATATAACAACATGAGCATTTTATTTTTTCATTAAGCTTCTTAGTTTCTTTTTTTTAAGATTTTATTTATTCATGAGAGACGCACAGAGAGAAGCAGAGACATAGGCAGAGGGAGAAGCAGGGGAGCCCGATGCCAGACTTAATCCCAGGACCCCAGGATCACGACCTAGCCAAAGGCAGATGCTCGACTGCTGAGCCACCCAGGTGCCCCAGCTACTTAGTTTCTTATTAAATATTTTTAAAAAGTGTTTTCTATCTGATTATAATTTTTTAAATGATTACTGTAGAAAAGGTACCATAAGGAAATACTCAGAAAGGTACACAGGATTTATTGACAAGGGGATTTATCCCTTGCAACATTTTTCATTCTTAAATTGTAAATAACCCAGATAGTAAAAAATAGGATTTAGACAAACATAGCTATACAGCCCAGTCATTAAGAATCACTTAAGGATATGGGATAGTGATCACAATATATAAAGAGGGAAAAATATGGTTATAAACAATATGTACTTTATGATTCCATTTACTTTTTTTAAAAGATATTATTTATTTATTTATTTATTCATTCATTCATTAGAGACACAGAGATTGAGAGAGAGACGCAGAGACACAGGCAGAGGGAGAAGCAGGCTCCATGCAGGGAACCCAATGTGGGACTCGATCCCAGGACCCCAGGATCACGCCCTGGGCCAAAGGCAGCCACTAAACCACTGAGCCACCCAGGGATCCCCTATCCCATTTACTTTTAAGTATTTATTCATTTATTCATGTAAAAAAGAAGAGCTTATTCCAAAAGATTAAATGTTATAATTTCAGGTCGATTCCAAGTGATTTTTATCTTCTTTACAATTTCTTTGTGTGAAATACTTGCAGTCACCATGTGTTATATTTGGAATTAAAAGAATAATTCTTTATTACTTTCAAGTTCAAAAGGGATAATTACTCCAATACCTAAAGAACTAGTTGTGTTCACAGTGGTTAAGTCTGTCCTTTGAGGGGCTGGTCTTCCTTCTAAAAATTAAAGAATGAGGTGTCCCTGCCTTCCTTGTAGTGAAGGCAGTGAACTTCTCACTAGGCTCCTTGTCCTTCTAGGTGTTTGGCTTCTCAAACATCTCAGAGCCTCCGTCCTCCCTTTTCTTTCTAGGTCTAGCAGGCAAGAAGAAGATGCACGTACTTTGCTGCAGCTGTTCCATCCAGGCACTGACTGTGCACCTCCAAGTTTCTCTGGAAGACAGAGCGTATCACCACCCACCTACCACCACTGACAGGCAATAAGAATTGACATGTTCCAGGCAAGGAGCCTCAGGACCAGAGAGATGAAGTGATAAAAGTTCTAGAAAACCACCTCACTTTCCTGTTTCTCCAACACCGGCCACATCCACTGTCATTTGCTTTTAGGAAACCAGGGCACATCTAAGTGAGAAAATGAAATGACATAGTGACTATTCTCTGTGATAGTGAATCCAGTCTCCTTACTTACATTCCTTCTCAGGTAGTTAGCCATTAAATCAGTGCTCCAAAATTTTAATTTCAACACACATGGGTGTATCCATCCTCATCAACAAATTCTCATTGGGTACCTTCTCTGCACTTGGCAAAATCATAGGTATAAGGAAATAACTGCAATTTTCCTGCTCTGAGGAATTCGAATCAAGGGAAAGTTATGTAACTATATGGGAGCATGAGTTTACTGTGGGTGGAATATTATATGGGGGACTTTCATCTTTTTATTTTGAACCATTCTGTGCTATCAATAAACAGAATGGCCAGAATAATCTTAATCAGTTTTACTGTGCAAAATTAAAATTCAGAAACTTTTTTATTGTATCCTCCCCAGATCTCAAGAGAGTAGAGTTTAATGAGTGTAGTAGTTTAGAGATATAAATGAGCCATCACTCTTCTTTTTTTCATAAGGATAGTGATTTTAATGATATCATTATCTCCACCAGCTTCTAACACAAGGAAACATAAGATTGATCCATTTTCCCCAAATCTTTTGTGTAGTAAGTTTTTATGCAAGTGGAAAACTTAATGCTAACAGAAACAAATTTGACCACGCTTTTTAAATTATAGGATAATTACTAATTCTGTGGTCATTCATTCCCATGCCATCAACTCCAACACAGGAAACTATGAGAAATATAACCACTGGTAAAATTAAACCTGCAATTATAGCACCAATTTCTAGGATATGTTGATTTTTCTCTGTTTTGCAACATGTACATAGATATATAAAATTTTCTCATTTATTCCTCACAATTTGATTTTGTAAGTGCAGAGTTTGTCATGTTATAATGATTTTAATACATTTAAGAGGGTATTTGATCCTTCTTATAGCTTTCCTTTTCAGTTTTTAATTTGAGAGTTATAGTATAGTCAATGTTTCCAGTTTCCATCCAAACTGCCCTTGAAAACACTAATCAAAAAAAAAAAAAGAAAGAAAGAAAGAAAAGAAAAAAGAAAAAGAAACAAACATGAGGCAAACATGCTTTATCTTAATTCATCATCATCATTTTAGCCAATAATTATCCTTGTCACCTACCATTTGGATCAATCACTGTGTTTGCAGTGAATTCCCATCACACTTGATATTTTTACTAATACCTACCATCTACTTGCAGAGTTTTCTCTAGGTACTCTATATTTCTCCCATTCACTACCCTCAACCCTTCTCAGTTTTGAGGGTAGTGTATTCAAAATTTCATTATGCCTCTACTTACTTATGCCACTACTTATGCCATTCAAACAGCTCCCCAGTTTTCCTCATTGGTTGAAGCTCACTCTAACCAGAATCCTCACTCCACCAATATTATTTGTATAATTGGTTTTTGGTCTTTTTCCTTTTCTATAGCCAATATAAACTATTAGTTTAACAAATTTCATTCAATTCTCCATATTGTTCTTTCCTCTCCGGATCAGTATTGTTAGCCTTAAATTACCAGTTCCATTGGCAGAGCCCCTGGCTAATCCAAATGCCACAACTACAT